>NW_018025059.1:0-1404 GCF_002006095.1 Pseudomyrmex gracilis
TATATATATATATATATATATTATATCTGCATACGTTACATTTTATAGTGACGGGGTGCCCCGTCACAAAGTCTTTAAAAGTTCGTTCAGCTCCTGGACCGGATTTAATCTCTAACCTGATCATTTCTCAACTCCCTGTGGAGCTTCACCGGTACGTTCTGGATCTACTGAACTGGATATAGAGACGTTTCCGGTCCAGTGGAGACAGTATTTTGTGGTGTTTTTCCCAAAACCAGGTCGTAGTGGCTTCTATAGACCCATTTCGTTAGCCAACAATTTCCTAAAAATCTTGGAAAAAATAATGTGTAAAAGACTGGAATGGTGGGTCGAGATTAATGGTATTCTGTCTCCACATCAGTTTGGGTTCAGACGAGGTCTGTCATGTACTGACAATCTCTCTACCCTAATCTCACAGGTTAAGGTAGCCAACAATTCTCATAAGGTTACAGGTGCTGTTTTCTTAGATGTGGAGGGAGCGTTCGACAACGTTAACCCACAAAAGCTTCTCTCTGTACTCCGGGGCTTAGGAGTAATCCCCCGAATGACTGCTTTCGTAAAATCGGTAATCGAAGTTCGAGAACTGGACGCGTATGTTTCGAGGGTATTCATGGAACGTTGGTCGACCTTTCGTGGACTTACTCAGGGCTCTGTGTTAAGTCCACTACTGTTTAACATTTATATGTCAGGAGTGGAACCCTGTCTTCCACTTTCTGTTACTGCACTCATTTATGCAAATAATATTGTATATAGCTCAGACCAGTCAGTTGTTGAAACCTCTCGAAATCTAAACGAGGCTTTAGATAGGATCTTCAGACATCTTGCCTCTCTTGACTTGAGGATTTCACCTAGCAAGTCTGTTGCCACTTTCTACTCCCTCAATTCCTTACGTAACACTAAGTGGTTGGTTAAAAAGCATAAAATTCAGTTACAAATAAACCAGAACCCAATTAAACTAGAGTGGTCTGTTAAGTTTTTAGGTGTCCATATTGATTATGCTCTAAAGTGAAAAAAACACGTTATGGAAACCCGCCGTAGGGTCCTCCTCTGGATTAATATTCTAAAAGCGACCGGCCCAGTGGTCTCGCGGCCTGAGTGCAGAGGCTGCGAACCCGGAGGTCCCGAGTTCGAATCCGCTCACCACCTAAGGATTTTTTTCCGGGCCGGTCCCCTTCAACCGAGTTTTTCGATTGATCGGCGAACTAAATCGGGCCTCCAAAAATTAATTCGGGTGTAATTCCGAGTTAATTTCTCCTTCCCACAAGGCGATCGAAGTCACAACATCCCGAGCACGAGCCTGACACAGATGGGCCACGCCCACTGTGAAAGACGGTCGTGTATCGCGTGGTAGTAGGAACAAAAAGAACTGCACACTTTGACTTCGAAGGTTGACTACGGAGGTAGTAC
>NW_018025059.1:2274-4253 GCF_002006095.1 Pseudomyrmex gracilis
GTATTTATGTTATATTTTATTTTTTGTCATTGTTAGAGCCTAAGCACTATAGAGAATATATTAGGAATAAGAATTAGAAATAGAAGTTAAATGTACTATACAATGACAAAAAATAAAATATTACATAAATACAAGAAGTATGTCATGATTGCATGATATACAGCCTATATTTATGTGTATACACATTTATATGTTATATGTTATTTTTTTGCATTGTACATTACATTTAACCTCTGTTTTTAATTCTTATTTCTAATATTTTCTTTATTGTGCTCAGGCCCTTAGTCGCTGAATATTGTATTTGGCTTTGGCACCTTTACAGTCCCCAGATACGTTCAGATTCTCGAGCCTACCGAGACCACCCGTTAGTAGCTCCGCCCACTCCCGGTTCACCTTACTCTCACCCGCCGAGTGAGAAATCTGAACGCACCCCTGGGTGAACGTGAAATGCTAGTATTAAATAGACTTCAGTATGCATGCATAAAAGTTGCATGTGGTTTAATGCGTACCACCTCTACCAGCGTTCTCCTTGACATCGCTTGTGTGCAACCTCTTCTGTTCAGACATAAGTTCCTAGTTAGTAAGTATGGGAGCTTTCCAGCTGCAACCATAGACGTATAATATATAGACTGCGCGTTTGGCTGAAAAAATGTCTTCAACGTTGAGAGAGACAACATACTTTGAATAGTAACTCTTTCTCTGTCTATCATTTACTCCACTACTTCGCTAGACAAAGATGAGGCTACTATTCAACACCAGCTGTCTCTGTCTCAACGTTGAAGACATTTTCTTAACATGGCAAAGGTAGGGAACGCGCAGTCTATATATTATACGTCTATGGCTGCAACCGACGGCAGAACTGCAGGCGCACGAACAAATCCTATTGGGCGAGGACCGCCAAGAGAGGGAGCGGTATGCGAGAGACGCTGCGCAGGCGCTAGAGGCAGAAGCAGACGACGCCATGGCGCAGCTGGAGAGATTGATGCAGATGGCGCAGGAGGGCGCGCAGCACCCGGATGAGGATTCGGAGGGCAGCACCATCGGCGCGAGCGACCCGTATTGGGAAGGCCGCGAAATTTAAACACTAATTAAAAAGAAAACTAAGAAACAAAGTAGAATTNAGGATGTAAATGTATATAAAATTATTATGGTGATGGGAAATGAATAAAAAGTTATTATTAATACCATATCTGTTATTAGATAGTATAATTAGGAGATTAGATTAGAAGAAGCCGAAAGGTTTGCTTTAATGCGTTTTCTTGTATTATTATTATCATCGTTGTTATATTGTAATTATTAAAATTTCGGTGAATAAGAGAGATTAAGCAAAAGAAAACACAAAGGCACGTAACTAGAAATAAATAGGAAAATTAGAATAGNATTAATGAAGGAAGTAGGAGAAGACTGAAGAGAACATTCTCGAACGTTCGGGGTAATAGTAAAAAAGAAAAAAAGGAAAGGTTAAGAACAAAAAATAGAAGAAAAGAATAAAGCTAGGCATTAGACAACAGAAGCAATAAAAAAAATTTTTTTAATTGTTATAAGTTAATAAAACATACCCCCGAAGCTTCGAGAAGGTCTAGGCGAGAGGGGGAAGGCGCAATATAAGGGAGCGAAACGAGACGGGAGAGATCGTCAGGAAAAGATCGGCCGAGTGGAAAGATCGAGGAAAACTCGTGGGTAACACAAAAAAAATCGACCGCGGCGATACGTGTTAAAAAATCATACGCGTAATTAAGAAAACGCACCGATATTGCAAATTCTGCAAGTAAAGAAAAGTTGTGTAATAGTGGGATAAATTTTAATGTTCGTGGAGGTTGTATAAAGTTTAGTGATAGAATAAAATTTAATTCACGCGAATAAAGTTGTCTCATTAATTAAAAACCCCTGGTGGAGTGTTTCCTTGAATGCACAACGGCACCTCGTAAGGCGAACCGCGCATATCCTACAGTCCAGGCTGATTGGCCATGAACAAGTAG
>NW_018025060.1:0-4250 GCF_002006095.1 Pseudomyrmex gracilis
TAATGGAACTCACTTTAAAATTGAAATTCATAGTTTTGTGTGCGACGCACCTGCTCGCGCTTATTTAAAGTGCACAAAACTTCATTCAGGTTATTCGTCATGCGATAAATGTGTTGAACATGGAGAACGCTACAAAAACAAAGTTGTGAGAAACAGCTCAAAAACGTACGAATGAATCTTTTAGAAACCAAACAGACGATAATCACCATACTGATCTATCTCCGTTTTTTGATTTGCCTATATAGATTTAATTAAATTCTTTCCTACAGATTATATGCACAATATTTGTTTAGGAGTAATGAAAAAATTATTAAATACATGGATTGGTCCAGTCGGTCCATTAAATATGTTAGATTATCTGCTGATAAAGCTCAAATTATTTCCCAACATCTAGTTAATTTACAACAATATATTCCATTAGAATTCAATAGAAAAACTCGATCATTAAGTGAGTTAGCATTTTGGAAAGCAACTGAATTTAGAACGTTTATAATTTATGTTGGTTCTATAGTCTTAAAAGATGTCATTAAAAGAGCTGTTTATGAGAATTTTTTATTATTACATGTTGCAATTAGTATATTAATATCACAAAAACATATAAATACTTTTGGAATGTTATTTGCACGAAAATGTCTGCTAACTTTTATTAAACATAGTAAAAATGAATTATATGGTCCAGAATTTGCCGTTTATAATGTTCATCTTTTAAGACATATATGTGATGATGTAGAAATTTATGGTCCTCTGGATGAATATTCAGCATTTCCATTTGAAAATTATCTCGGTCGTTTAAAAAAACTTGTGAGATCTTCTGCTAATCCATTACAACAAATATATCGTCGATTACAAGAAAGTAATTCTTTTTTATTAGAGTTAAACAAACCCAAAACTTTGAAAATTTTGACAAAAGTAAATATTTTGTTGACATGGAACATACCGATGGACCTTTATTAAATTTTAATTCTTGTAAATGGCATAAACAATATAAAAAAATTATATTTGCCAATTTAGTATTTACTGTCAATCAATACAGTATGTCAAATAGTTATTGTAATCTAAAAGGTAATACAAAAATAATACAAATACATAATATTATTAAAACAATAAAAGGCGATGTTTATCTTATAGAAAAACATTTTATTAAATATTCACCATTACATTTCAATCTATATGATTTGTCATTACTAAATATATATGTTGTTAAAAGTTTGAGTAATCTTAAAATATGGCTTGTTAGCCTTATTGACGATAAATGTATTCTATTGCCATATATTAACGATAATAATCGTTATGTATGTTTACCAATTATACATAGTTTCAAGTGATTTATTCCATTCAAATATGCGAAAGTGCAATAAGGATTTTGAGTTGTCAGAGACTAATAGATACACTCGTTTTAAATCTGTAGAAGTACAATAAGTATTTTAGTTCAGTTAAGTCAAAAAGATTACATACGCGATATATAATATAAGCATTTCAGTTAAGTTGCTCAGTTGTTCCCGGTAAAAAATTTTTGATATATAATTCTATATACTTATACACAAATTAATAATTAATTAATTTATTTATTTATTTATTTATTATTAATTAATTTCTGTGTATAAAATTATATGGACATATTCGGCATATAAATTTGTATAACTAGATATAATAATATTAATTTGTGTATAAGTATATTTAATTATATATCAAAAATTTTTTTACCGGGTTTAGTTTAGTTAAAGTGCTGATTAAATATTTCCGTTTATATTACATTATTAATTTCTAAACATTTATTATATATAATTAAACATTTTCTATTCAAATTTTTCTCTACACAATATCTATATTTATATAAATAAAAATACATCTATTTATTAAATGGTAGATATATGTACTATATATGTAATTTAATAAATGTATGTTTATTTATGTTTAAATAAAATATATTACATGTGACTATGTATTTACTTTGTACTGTAGTTTGCGTCTTATTTACATCTTAAATACGTCATTAATCGCTAAAAAAGACGTCATTCTATAACGTCAAAATACGGTACTTATCATGACGTCAAGAATTTGTGACATTAGACTGTCAATTGTATGTCATAAAGACGTCAACTTGTGACGTCAAGAACAGTCAGTGAATGACCAGTTTGAAACGTCAAAATGACGTGTGCTTGCTACCTGGGTAGTTCTATTGGAACATTTGTAAATAACGATACAACATCAAACGAACATAGTGTGTGACGATCATTGTTATATACCTCATTGTATTTATTATAGTTTCTCTATTTGACTAAAGAGGACTTAAAAATAAAGTCGAAACGTTTTATAATTTTAATCATTGATAATTTTTGCATAACACCCAGCAATCGATTTGTACTTGTCGTCATATTTTAAACATTGTTGGATTAACAGTACACGAATCCGAGGTTACCTTTCTTATTATTTCTCATTGAAATAAAAAATAAGCATAAATCAGATTAACCGAAATTTAAATGTTACATCAGTGGTCACGGAACACCGTTTGGAAACTGACCATAATTTTAGATGGAAAGATGTTAAAATTTTGAATACTGAAAAATTTTGTTATAAAAGATCGATTTCTGAAATGCTCCACATCAAATTACAAGATAACCCTATTAACATTAAGACAGACACGGACAAGCTAAACCATATTTTCCTTTTTGGATTCGTTTAAACTTAAGTTAGACGGTTGAGTTTACACGTGTTTAACGTCAATATACATGTTGTTTTTGCGTTCTCTGTTGAACAACAAAGGAAGGGGTTTCGATGGGTATGTTTCTTGTTTTGTGAGGATCATGCGTCAGTGTCAGTATACAGCATGCCTTGTTAGTGAATCTATTCGGATTCTATTAAATTTAAAATATATTTGTGTCTTTAATCACCTAAGGATGCTGTAGGCTCATGCGTTTTCTGCGTAGAGTGAGTAACTTTAAATTGTTATTTAAGTATTGCTTCATTGTTCAATTCAAAATTTGTAAGCGTTCAAAATATTTGTTCAAAATATTTGTTCAAAATATTTCTTGTAGATCTAAATTTTAATTGTTACACTAAAGAAGGTCCAAACCCGGGACCAAAACGTTTGTTTTATAGTTTAATAAAAAACTTATTATATATACCACCATCTTATATGTTAATGCTCGTATTAGCCTTTTCAATTTATTACTTGACAATTTCACGAGCGGATTCCTAATTAAAAACTATAAGCATAAATTTTTATTCATACAGTTTCTTTCTATAATCTCATCATATATTCATGTATGTAGAATTATTTCTAAGCTTATGTACATATTTACAATAAACAAGCGCCACAAATACGACAAAAAAGAATCTAATGAGACATTCAGATTATGGTTAGAATGTCTAATTAATGACAAAAAAGAATATTTGTAATGACAAAATAGGTTATCAAATGCTATCATTATGAATAAAAAAAGTGTTTAAAAGAATATTATATACTCATTTTCAAAAGCATTATGTAGTTTTTTATATTTATTTGCTTCTGTAGAAGCACTTTTCATGTGATGCAGTACAAAAAATTAGAAATTAAAGAAATTTAGGTTTGTAAAACGTCGATTTACAGGTTTCTTATCCAGTATCCTCTTAAGAAAGTCCTGGACCTTCTTGTTATGCCGATCGAACGAATAATTTGATTTTAGATTGCATTTTGTATTACTTGCTCAGGATAGAAAAACGGCTCTACAGAATAAAAGAAAATAATAAAATTAATCTCGGGTATTTTTCAATATACCGAAAACTTAAAAAAATTGTTGAAGTTAGCAATCACCTCTACTTTTAGTGTACTGATATTTGAAGTTCAAGAGTTATGTATAAAAACCAACGAGTGTCTGCCATAGACACAACATTGAAGAATATAATAAGACTATTAGACTACAAGGGTGGGGTGAAAAGTTTCCGGCCTGACCTAGAGATGGCGTCAGCAGGTCTAATTTTTGGCTTGTATTCTATAGTACTATATCTCACTAACTTGTATATAAATTTTCAGGTCGATTGCTTTTTTTGTTAGTGTACATTTGAGAGCCGATTGAACAAGACGCCTCGATCGCTTACGAAAAATAGAAAAATCAGAGAACCCAGCAAGCAAGCTCACGTGATAATGACGTGATTATAAAGTGATTTTGATGACTACGACGTTAAGTAACATAAATGGTATGTTATTTTGACGTCATTTACAATACCAAAAGTTGACGTCGCCAATATGACGTCATTTAGATGTCGCGTTG
>NW_018025061.1:0-4388 GCF_002006095.1 Pseudomyrmex gracilis
TTTATTAGGTCTCACAAGGATGAATTAGAACATTGGTCTAACAACAACTTAATTTATAGAATTAATTGTTCTTCCTGTGATGCCTCTTATGTAGGACAGACGGGAAGACAATTACGCACAAGAATAGCTGAGCATCAGCGCAATTTCTATAAAAATTATGAACAACAGTCGGTTGTCAATCGACATCGTACTGATTTTGGTCACGATTTTCTGTGGGACAAAGTTGAGATCTTAGATAAAGAATCTTTTTACCANAAAAGGTTAGTCTCAGAAATGTTGCATATTAAAACGCAAAAAATGAGCATAAATTTGATGAGAGATACTGAGCTTCTCGATNCTATATACATTCCTGTTTTAAAGAAAGTTCAATAGTCACGTGGTCTTTATCACGTTTATCTTTGCCTCTTCTCCCTCTCTCAACGTTTTAGTTTGATAATCCGTGCGTTATTTCTCGNTTTCTCATACCACGTTTATATGTTTTGTAAGACGATCGTTTTTTATCTTTGTTCGTGTATATGGGCGTTTGACACAGCTTTTGGTTTTTGATCTATAAATTGAAAGTAAGTGTTCATGATTTTGATCTTTATTTCCAATATATTTAATAATATAAATAATTTTAACATAACAATAAAAATCATATATCACAATTTTAACATAAGAAAATTTATTTAATGACAAATCTTTTATTACTTGACAATTAAAATTTAAATTTGACTTATTATTTATAAATTTTAACTAATTTCTTTCCTCTGACTTGTTAATTTTCACCTTTCATTAATATTTGATTTTATTTGAAATTCCTGTTTAGACTCTAATACATGGACATCATACATTGTTTTTGTTTTGTATGTCTATGTCATTGGCTGTAGTTGTTGTTCTTTGCCTGTATGCTCGATATTTGATCACACAACGATTTGTCGGCTTAGGTGCGTATACATTATTTTTATTTTTACTTTATTTTTAAATTTTAAAATTTCTAATCTTAAATTAACTTTAATTTATTGTAAGTTCATATTTATTTGTCATGCGTATAATCAATTTAGTTTTGTGCAATCTTGTATCTTAATTTGTTTTTTCAATTTAAACAGTGTTGATAATGATCCACAATAAAAGGATCGAAACGTCCACATAATTTGCATTGACTGCTGTTGCGATTTATTTCCACTACCACCTTGGATCTGCGGCTCTCTGGTTTGTGCTTTTCTTATAGTTTGTCTCCGTCGAGCCTTAAATTTTATGATTATAATAAATGATATAACATATAAATTAAACAAATAAACACTTTTATTTTATTTTATATTCAATAAACTAAATAATTCATTATTTTTGTAAATTTTTATAATAATTATCCTATTAATAGATTTTTTTCATTATTTTTAATTAAATATATAATTATATTAGTTAATATAAAATATATTATTATATAAATAATTTAAATTATATAATTTAGTGAAAAAAAAAATTCAAAAATGGACGAAATTTTGAACAGTTAATTCGCTAAGTGTACTACTTAGCGAATTAACTGTTTGAAGTTACAATTTAACTAAATAAAGCACCCCGATAGTGAGAGGCAAGGGGACTCGAGTAAATAAAGCACCCCGATAATGAAAGGCAAGGGGACTCACGTAAAGCATCCCGATAGTGAGAGGTAAGAGGACTCACGTAAATACAGCACCCCAAAGGGAACAAAAAACTACCACGTCCACGCCGTTGTTCCTGGGTAGTGTTAAGAGTAGTAATTTCTATTAATTTTGGCTAAAAATTTTGTCCGCCATCTTAGTCCGCCATCTTAGATCCGCCATTTTGAATTTTGCAAATCTGACTTTAGATTCGTGATCAGCAACCGCAAAAACCCTCGTAAACTTAATTTGGTGCAAATCGGTTGANTAAAATTTTTGTCCGCCATCTTTGTTTGCCATCTTAAAAATTTTAAAACAGCCAAGGTTATATTTGAACGTAAAATTTTCCGCTTTTTCATTTTCCGGTGTCAAAAAGGGGGGTTTCCATTTTAAAAAAACCACTTCCGGTTAAAGTAACCCACTTTCGGTCAAACTCAAAAGTTGAAAGGTACGCCATTTTGGTTCCCCCTCGAAACCCTCGTAAACTTAATTTGGTGCAAATCGGTTGATTAAAATTTTTGTCCGCCATCTTTGTTTGCCATCTTAAAAATTTTAAAACAGCCAAGGTTATATTTGAACGTAAAATTTTCCGCTTTTTCATTTTCCGGTGTCAAAAAGAAAAGTTTCCATTTTACAAAAACCACTTCCGGTTGAAGTAACCCACTTTCGGTCAAACTCAAAAGTTGAAAGGTACGCCATTTTGGTTCCCCCTCGAAACCCTACGACTTTTATATAAAACTTTGTTTGATTCCTGGCCACACAAACGAGTTATTGGAGGTGATAGATTCAGATGACTCACCCTGTATATATATATATATGTATACCATTTATATCATTGTGATGATTTTTATTGTGTGCTTTACATTTTTCTTATCTTTCGGTATTAACTTTTTTAAATAAATTTACTTTATTAATAACAGTTTTTGTAGACTAAAATGGTTAATTTATAGATTTATATCATTCAATTTAAAAAATATATTATGTATTGTTAGATTGAATGTCCAGTTTATTGGTGTATTGTTGTAGTATTATTACTTTCTTCTATGATAATATTATATAGTACGGTTTCTATAAAGGATAATGATATATTATCTCGATTTCATATATTAGTAAATTTGTTTATTTTATCAATAGTTGTAATAATGTTAAGTCCAAATTTAGATAGTATTGTATTAGGGTGAAATGAGTTAAGTTTAATTTTTTATTGTTCAGTAATTTAGTCTAATACTTATTTTTTATACATTTCTGATATAGTACCTGTTTTATCTAACTGAGTTGGTAATGTAGGGTTATTAATGTGTATTAAGTTTATATTATTATATGGAGAATGAAGTATATTTATATTAACCAATAATGTGGTAATTATATTAATAATTTTTATTGTGGCCATTACTAAAAGGGCTCAAATTCTTTTTTCTTATTAATAATTTCAAGCTATATCAGTTCCTACTTCTGTTTCTTTTTTAGTTTATTCTTCGACTTTAGTTACTGCTGGGGTGTATTTATTAATTCGATTTGAAAAACTGTTAATAATAAACCTGATTTTTTGATTTATTGTATATTATTTCTTTACTACCTATATTTATAGCTGGTTTAATAGCTAATTTTGAATTTGATGTGAAAAAGATTATTGCTTTATCAACTTTAAGGCAGCCGGAGTTAATAAGAATATCTCTAATAATAATAAGAAATATCTCTTATACCTTAAATAATAAGAAATATAAAATTATCTCTTTTATTTGAGAGATCATTCTTCTCTCAATTTATTTTTCAGCGTTGTGATGATAGTCGTATAAAACAAAAAAACCGATTGTTTTTGAAGAAGAGTATCACTTTCCAAAATGTCCCTCTCCGATTTTGATGAGCTTTAAATATGTTGCAATGTAGCTAAAAATAAGAATCCCATAGTTTTATGTGCATTGTTGCACATAAAAATACGGGATTCTTATTTTTAGGTACATTGCAACATAGTCAAAGCTTATCAAAATCGGAGAGGTACATTTTTGTCACTTCTCTTGTAAGGAACTTTTGTTGAATTCCACTTTCGCGCTGCTGTTCTTTACAATTGTTTTGCGCCATAACGAACCAGGAATGGAAAACCGCCGCGCTCATCGTGATTGTGATAATCGTTATTGTCATCGTCGTAACCTTTGTGGTTTCTGGAAAGAACGGCGGTTGGGGCAACCATCATTAGCGGAATCAGCCGTAATAGTTTCAGTCAATCGGGCAACAACAGCGGTAGTATTAACATACAAAGATGTTTTTTCGGGTTTGAACCGTGTTAGTGTCATTTTTATACCGACGTTTTGTGAACATTACAGCTCACTTCATCAGGGTTTGAAGTGCAGCCTGATACTGAGATGCTCTTGGTCAGGTGTCCCTTTTTATAGCGCTAGATTGAAGTGGAAGGGGTGTGGTAAAGGAAGGGTGGAATGGTAAGAAGGAGGGGAGGATGTGTTTATGGCAAGATGGAATGCCATAGTGAACTAGTCATATGTCCATTGTCTCTATTGAGATTGTTTGGATGTTTGTATATCTCCAGAGATTCTGTATATTTTCTAGGAAAGTAAGCCCTAGTTTTGTTTAGTACTTGGGTTTGGTCAAACAGAACTCTACCACCTCTCAAAATATACCAGCACCAGAACAAACAACAAACTTAAAGAAACGAACCACTTACCTCCCATACATAAANGGTGTCACAGATAAGATTGGCAGAATCCTGAACAAACACAACATACAAACGGTCTACAAACCACCGAATAAAATAGG
>NW_018025062.1:0-1397 GCF_002006095.1 Pseudomyrmex gracilis
CAGGTGAAACACACAACAACTTATATAAAGATGAATAAGAGAAAGAAACTGTGTACTGACGTGTAATCCTTACAATGTAAAGATATATAGAGTTATTCCCACTTATATCAATTCTTTAAAACTGTCATTTACATTGAAAAACCACAGAATCATGTTTACAACAAACCAGTCAAAAGCAGCGGTCTAAACTTTTAAGTTAAACAATTCCAAAAAAGAGAAATAAGGTTTTATATTATCTGTATCCGACATTACATTAATGAGATTATCTTGCACTTCAATGTAAAGCATTTTTGAAACAAATCAATATCTAATAAAAAAATTCTAATAAAAAAAGTTTTCAGTATTTACAAGTTTAACATCGTCCCAAATAAAATTATGATACAGTTTCGAAACGATGTTCGGTAACAACAGAAGCAACATTTGAAATTCTGATAAGCTAATTTTTATGCTCAGTAATTCTTGNTTTTAACATTCTCTTTGTTTGTCCAACATAGGACACATTGCAGTTGTTACAATTGATTTGGTACACTACATTTTTATTTTGATTATGCTCTTTACCGTCTTTTGAAACTTTTATAAACTTGTTCAATTTATTCAAACTTTGAAATACCAAAAATGTTTTATTAAATTGTCTAAAAACCTAACTGAAAGAATCCGATAAACCAGTCAAATAAGGAACAACAAAATAAATGACATTTTTTATATTATCACTTGATAATAGAGTGAAATTATTGACAGTATTTAGATTTAGTTTATCATTAACTAAGACTTTGATTTTGTTCTTTAGTCGTAAAAATAAAATGTAAACGTTAATCTATTTTAAGTAACACATCAATCATAAATTTAAAATTTTTCTCTTGGAAACAAGGGTCAGATAATACCATTATTTTATCCACCATGCTCAATATAGTACCAATTGTTTGTGATTTTGGATGAGACAAAAAGAAGTTTAAATATTTACTTGAACAAGTAGATTATGGTACCACTCAGAACATAATTTCCCATTCAAATTTAAGACCTTGACTTTAAAAAACTTAAAATATTGTTGTTTTGAATCTCAATTGTAAATTGTAATCTTTTATTATAATTGTTAAACATGTCTAATAATGATGATAAATAATCACAAGGTGCTGTTAAAATAATATTGTCAACATATCTAAAATAAATAGACGGAATTTAATTTAGCTAAAACTGATTTCTCCAAATTTTTCATCTCAATATGCGCAATAATCGGAGATAATGTGAGACCCATAAGCATTTTGAACCTGTGTTTATAAATTACATTAGCAAATAAAACAAATGTGGATGTCAATACAAAATAAATAGCTTCTAAAAATTTATCTAAAAGAATTTTTGTGGTTTTTCTGATATATTCCATCTAATCTTAATACTTTTTA
>NW_018025062.1:5182-6311 GCF_002006095.1 Pseudomyrmex gracilis
GAATATTCATCCATTATTTACATTTTGTATGATGTTAATAATTCTAGTAATGTTATGGATGTACTTGAGCAGTAATGTATAGATAGAAAAAATCCACTAATAATTTGAACTCCTACAAATAATCCAGTTGAGATTTAAAATTTTATATGTATAAAATATTACTGAATGTTGGCAAGTTTAAAATAGATGACTTGATAATTTTACTTATTTTGTTATTCATAATTAATTTCACGTAGAGTTATACATTCAATTGAAATAATTTTAATGATCGAGAATATATAGATAGAATAAGAAAAATTATGGAAATAGCTGATATTATATTGAAGGGGTAAGTATAAATTTATTTACTAACTCAGAATATATCAGATTGGAGTTGAGTAGACATGCTTATTTCTATAGATTTATTTANGTTGAGTATTTAGGTTGAGTTACTTTTTCAAAATTTATAATTAAGATATATGAAACAAATAATATAATAGCTATTAAACTGGTTTTTTTATTAGGTTTAAGATTGTTAGGACTCCTCTAATTATAATTAAAAATATAATAAGTGAGTATAAAAAATTTTTTTTAAGTATGGGTGAGTTCATACATCTTATTAATGAGTACAAAATTAATAGAAAAATAAAATGAGATGGATGAAATTTATTTCATATCATAAGGATTAATGTTGAAATTATAAGGGCATATATTAAAGGCACAATTAAATTTAATTTGTACCTAAAGTAGTAGTCTGTAAAATTTAAGTGTTAATCCCACAAAAAAGTTTAAAGTAAGAATATTAATTTTGAAAATTAAAGGTGTAATTATGTATTTTTTAAATTTTTATTACTATTGGTAGGTTAAAAATGACTTATTTATTTATAATTTACAAAATTGTTGTTTTTTTGAAAGTATAAAGCTCTAAGTATAAGTTTTAAAATAAATTGTAGTTACTATTTTATGATTCTTATTGTAAATAATTTTAATTGTCGTTTTAATTATGTTAGTATTGTTCTATAAATATATAATTATTGTTTTGTTAATGATTGAACTAGTAGTACTTAATACAACTTTGATTATAGGTATAGTACTTTCATTTATGAATTTGGATTTTTATTTAATTTTTTATGTAGTTTTTAGGTTGTGT
>NW_018025063.1:0-4375 GCF_002006095.1 Pseudomyrmex gracilis
TTTATTAGGAGAAAATTTTGGATGTATTGAATACATTTCTTGAGGATTCGTCGCATACGCCTTCTTCCGAAAATAATGTCACTAATCAGTTATATTACGAAGTTTTAAAATGGGCATGTATTCTCGATAGCATAAAGTGCAAAGATATTGTTATGGCTGAGTTAACGTGGCATATACACAATCCTGCACGAAACAGGTACGTTATTGACTTAATAGCAAAATAATAGTATTAAAGACGGTATCTGATTGTAGTTATGTTGTTTTACGTTTATATACGATTATCGTAAATTTCACATTCTTCTTATTATTGTTACTATTAGTATTTTTGTTATAGTTGTTGCCCTTGTTGTTGTTACAAAAAAACATTATCACGACTAGTGATTTTTATATTTCCTTTTCTCTCTCTTCTTTGAGTAAAGGTATATACATTGTTTCATTGCAGACTTTTGCCAAGTTGGCAGAAATGGATATTTTGCCAGAGTTTAATGTTAGAAAATTCCACGTATGAAAACTCTTCTACGTGGTATACATTAAAAACTATGTATGAAACGCAGTCAAAAGAAGAAGAAATGTTTAAATTTTTACCTTGTTCTAGACTTCACAGGAATATTTTCTTATCTTTTTATTCCTTTTCAACTAATATTCTGCCATCTTATGAAAGTATAGTAAATTTAAAAAAAAGTGATAGAGTGTCTTGTCTTTTTAATATTTTTGCAAAGCATTCAAAAACTGTTGCATCGTTGACGTCTATACTACAAGGAATACATTACATAGTCAGGTAAACCACTTTTACGTATGTATAGATTTTTGCATATTTATACACAATGTATGTACGTTTTATATAAACTGCATATGAAATCCATTTGCCGCATATACGATGTTGTATTATAATATATACTTAATACGTAAACAAAGAAATTTTACATATTAATTGTCATTGTTACTTGTGATAGCGATATTAACATAGGTGCACTAATGAACTGTATTATTAACAACATATATTCAGCCGAAGGCCTGTTGTTGGTACGTATAGGAAGTACTATATATAGTCATTTGCTTTATCAATATATATGATTTACTTTATCTAATTTTATATATATAAAAATTTACACATTTCGGGTTTTGTACATATCATATATTTATATACGTAAGTGTGGTAGAGGTATTTTGTAGTTATATAATATATCTTAAAGTGTTTTCGATATAATAACATTAATATGTAAAGTTATGTGTTTTTATACAATGCGCAAGGACATCACATTCAATGATAACAGCACAAAATATTTTCAGGTTACCGATGGAAAGTTCTTACAAATGCTGCAAGACAGACATCGTGCGGTAAATGTTTTTCTAGACTATTTGAAGTAATCTATAAGTAATGTTTCTTGTAGTTTAACGATTTTTTTGAGTTTCTAAATGTAAACTATTTTATATTTCCAAATTGATATTTTGTTTGTTCTTATAAACATATATTTTTTTGATCTAATCTCTGCAAACATATACAAAATTATTATATAAGATTTTGTAATCTGTTCCAGCCATTTTATGTTATTGTCGCCGTGAAACACAAAGTTAATGATCGTCGTGCTTTACTAGTTAAAATAAAAAATAACTTTTCTCCAAACCGTAAAATGCATTTATTTACAGAGATTTAATGTTAGACTTGTATACTCGTTTTATTTATCTTAAAGGGACAAATGCTACCAATTACTTGTATTTCTCAATATTTATGTGACTTGTGTTTAATAAGAAAAGTTTTCTTTTATGACAACAAAAAATATTTATTACTTATATTTAAAATCGGTAATACAGTTTACGGATTTTAATATAGTTAATAATTCGCGCCAGTTGTCCACAAAAGAAAATTAGATCTGTATTAAAAGTAAATAGTTTATAATAATTTATTTGATTCAAGTATTGATGTAAAGTTAAGTAGTCATTAAGCATTTTGCACAAAAAATAAATATATATTAATTACATAGTAAAACATTACAACATATATACATAAGATTATAGAAATAAGAGAAAACCGTTATATATTATTTAATGTTAAATTTAACGAGATTAATATACATTGATTAAGATTATTACTAATAATTATAAAACAGTAAGAGTTACGGTAGTTTTACTCTATTATGTTTTAACTATAAAATCATTTGTGTTATATAATTTTTATTTATAATAAACATACCATTTGCTTTATTTCTCTGGTTACTTTTTAATGTGTCTTAAGATTTAAACAATGTGCAATATTTTCTACCAAGTTTATATGTGAACATATTTATATGTATACATTATATATATATAAAGAGAATAATAATCAATGAAAAGGTTGATACGAGGCAAAAAATACTGGATGTCAGTGGATGTGAATGTTTCTTTATTAATGTCAGACGTTTCGACTCCTGGATTGAGTCTTCTTCAGTGACATTAGTATCGGCCTTTTCATTGATTATTATTCTCTTTAACAATTTCACGGGGTCTACAATATTACTATTTATACATTATATATTTATATGTACCTTAATATAATCATTTTGTTTTGCTGTATTACTAATACTCTAAGAACAAATGTGTTCTCCCAAACAGAACTTTATTGCTTGCTACCTTTATCGTCTCTTTTTTAAAAATACAAAGTTACAGTACTTTTACTCTCATAATAATATTTGGTGTTACAAACCTTCTCTATGACAACTTCTCAATATGTACAAATAATGTCATTTGTCGTAATTTTTATCTATTGTTTTACTTATTTAGACTCATAAACATTTTTATAATACTACAGAAGTTTCTAGAACTTTACATATATCTTTTTTAATGAACCTATTGATACGTCATGTAACATGCAGTACACTAGATGCGCGTGCATTCGCAATTTAAAATGATAGATGTTTACTTACAACTACAATACATTCAGACTTTATCGACAGACGCGCTATCAAAATTATTGCGTCACTTTATCTTTGTATTATATCTATTATATCTATTATATCTATTATATCTATTATAATATGCAATAAACATAGAGCGAGATGCAATATCGCAGATATAGCGCTCTTCTTTACCACAGCTATCTCTACAGATTTACATCGAAGTATCAATCAAAAGCGTCAGTGATAAGGAACCCTGATTAAAGATCACTATATTCTACTATTTGATTTGTTTTTGTGTTTGTGACAATTTTTATTAAGTTCAGCAAGAAAAGAAAATCGGTCTTTGCATAAGAAAAGTAAAGAGTGCAAAGTGGCGATAGCGGTTTGTGTTACATTGGCGAGATACTCGCTAACATCTAATGGCTGTAAAGTAAGATGGCTTTCTGATACGAGATATGCGCAGAACGAACAAGTTTTTGTCCGTTTCACTTTACATTTTTTATTGAACTTAGTGTAGTTTTCAGGCGTTTTTTTGCTCTGATTTATGTATATGTCACAAAAAAACCTGAGAGCAATCAAGCCATGAAACTTTTTTCCGACATACTCGCAATTGCTGCTTTCAACATTACATATCCATAAAAATAAATGTATAAAACACTTACAAAGCAATAATCACTTTCAATCGTAGACAGTACAAATGTAATCTTTTTTGAGTCTGTGCTGTAATCACTATTAAATAGTTTAAAAATTTGTTTATAGTTTATTCAATGTAGTTGTTTCAAAAAAACAAATATTGAACTGACTATCTCAAATAAAACATCTCGAATAGGAACGTTTTCGCATATTGAACAGTGAAAATTTACATTTCAAAAGTCATATTTTTATCACTAACCATATTTCTATATATATATATATATAGCAGTAGAGATAACTTTCGTAAACCGCGAAATCACTTGAACGCAATTTACATATTAGAATGGAGGCTAAGTACTTTGTTTCTTTACTATGCGCGCTTATGCGAGATTCGTATATCGCGATTTATAAAACGCGGCATTTCTATAGAACAAAATATCGCCAAACTACAAAACCTACCTTTATACAGTAGCGTAGTAAGAAAAGACAGCTACCGGTGCAGTCTTTTTCCCGGTAAATGTACAGAAAAGGTCACCCCCCTCCGATTTCAATGAGCTTGACATATGTTGTCAAGGACACCTTCCTGAGTAACAATCCGTAAATTTTAGCCGTCGCTCGTTGTTAATAAAAAAGTTATGAACAATTGAAGTTTGAAAACTAAGGCTGCTGCTTACACGCTTATAACACGAACAAAAAGAATGAAAAAGTAGCCTTCAAAACATCGTACATACTAAATATTTACTTTACAAAGACGTATAATGTCAATAAGTATGTAGAGGTCGGAAACAAATGTTATGATGTATTTCTCACTCTTTCTTATATTCAATATTGTTTTATATTAAACACGTAATCTCTGATTACGCGTTACG
>NW_018025064.1:0-1525 GCF_002006095.1 Pseudomyrmex gracilis
ATTGCTGTTCCCACAAAAATTAAACTCTTTAGATGAATTAATACCTTGCACAAAAATAAAATAAATATANACTCTACTCTTTTATGATTTTTGGAATTTGTATTTATATTTACCATAGGAAGATTAACTGATTTTTTACTATCAAATTTCTCAATTAATATTGTAGTACATGACACAGACTACGTTGTAACCCGTTTCCATTATGTCCTATTTATAAGAACTGTATTCTCAATTATTGAAGGATTCATTCACTGATTCTCTCTTATTACTAGCTACGCTCTAAATAAATTTTTTTTAATATTTAATTTTTAACAATATGTACTGGTGTCATCATTCTCTTTTTTTCTAAACATTTCTTAGTACTTACTACAAAGGAACCTCGCGAACCCGAACGTTCTGATTCTGATGAAACTTTGCACACATGTAAGGGAGGTCAATAAATGAGTATTAAGATCTTTTGTTGCTGCTAAAAAACGGTTTTACGGGATAAAATCACCCCTCATATGTAGAGTGGCTTTTAATTTTTCTCAATTTCTCTCAAAAATGATTAGAGATATTAAGAAAGAGTTTGTACAAAAATTTTATAGAAAAAAGTCTTATATTTATTTATGTTACTAGAATCTAAAAAAAATAAGTTTAAAAAAAATTGTGTAACAAAATTATAAAAAACATTTTTTTTACCAATTCTAGTAATGTAGATAAATAGAGGTGTTTTTCCCATAAAACTTTTATATAAAACATTTTTTGATATCTTTAATAGTTTTCAAGATACATCGAAAAAAATACGCCAAACCGTGTTATACATGATAAGTGTTTCACTCTTTACAATTGGTTTGAGGCCGCCACTGACAAGTTTTACATTTATGTAGTTATTTATACATGTCTACAAAATTTTATTGTAAGAACACCTCTACGTAATCGCACATTAATACATTTTTGAAATAAGTTGGTTCTAAAATTTAATTTTAGCATCTTTTATATAAGGAACTATTTTTTATTATATATTACGATAAAGATAGTAATTTTTCAAATAAAAATGCTTTTATTCTTCGAATATTTCAAGTCATGTTGCAGTGCAACGTGACTTGAGAGATCGTTGAGCATATTCATATTGCAGTCTTTATATTGCATATTGTATATGTAATGTATCACGCACATATCACTCACTTCCGTAAACACAGTGCGGAGTAGTCATGTACGTTATTCGTGAGAATAGTTTGCAATAATTTTCCATAATCAAAAGACTTTGACAAAAGAAAACTTTAAATAATTTTAACACACGAATTGAATGCCATATCTAAATTTTCCTTTTCTGACCTTATTGAATAACATAAAATTTCAGTATAACATCTCAAAAATTTATTTTACGGTTTATTATTTTTTTTGATAACAGTATACGATTTACATATACATTTATTTCATAATCGGTAGCATATCACTTGGCTACGCTAATCAGCCACAGTATGACACGCTGACGTTCGTGTTGCACTCGACACTACATAATAAATAATGTAAATAAGATGAT
>NW_018025064.1:2575-4386 GCF_002006095.1 Pseudomyrmex gracilis
AACTGTGGTCGTCGTTCTTTGATGTAGCCACTTTTAAACCAAGCATATTTAAAACGATTATGGTATCGTGGAGAAGATAGCTGGATATGTGTTAAGGATTGTAATTTGATGATATTATTTCTCAAATGTAAATTGATATCATAATTTAATAATATAACGCAATCAGTGAATGTTCTCACAAAGTTTTTTCATAGTCTGAATCCATAAACATCAAGAGGTTGAATCATTCCTGTAGTCTTTTTTGGTATTGTTAAAATTCGTATATCTTTATCTTTAGATGGCATAAATTCTTATAAGCTTTTGGGACAATGTCCGCTCCAAGAATCTATTAATAACCCACTGAAGCTTCCAGTTGCGGGTAAAAATACATTTGTAAACCAAGATTGAAAGTGTTGTGTAGTTAATTTTCCTGATTTTGATGCTNCGATAAAAATATTTGCAGGTCTAAATAAAGTTTCTTCTACACNTGGCCCAAAACTTCCACTGGCTTCTTTCAATACCAAATAAAGAGGTGATTGTAGTTGCCCGCTTGCAGAAATTGTAAACATAATTGTATACCTGTGTGTGATTGCTGATTGTGATTGAACTATGGTTTCAACTGTTTTAACACCTTGTATTGTCAATGTTCTGTCTGAATGTATTTCCAAATTGAACCCACTTTTGTCTGCATTATATATACAGAGTGAGTCATCTAAATTTATCACCTCCAATAAGTTGTTTGTGTGGCCAGGAATCGAAAAAAGTTTTATATAAAAGTTGTAGCGTTTCAAGAGGGAACCAAAATGGCGTACCTTTTAACTTTTGATTTTGACCGAAAGTGGGTTACTTCAACCGGAAATGGTTTTTTTAAAATGGACACCCCCCTTTTTGACACCGGAAAATGAAAAAGCGGAAAATTTTACGGTCAGATATAACCTTGGGAGTTTTAAAATTTTTAAAAGGGCAAACAAAGATGGCGGACAAAAATTTTAGTCAACCGATTTGCACCAAATTAAGGTTACGAGGGTTTTTGGGGTTGCTGATCACGAATCTAAAGTCAGATTTGCAAAATTCAAAATGGCGGATCCAAGATGACGGACCAAGATGGCGGACAAAAATCTTAGCCAAAATTAATAAAAATTATTACTCTTAGCACTACCCAGGAACAACGGCGTGGACGTGGTAGTTTTTTGTTCCCTTTGGGGTGCTTTATTTACGTGAGTCCACTTGCCTCTCACTATCGGGGTGCTTTATTTACGTGAGTCCTCTTGCCTTTCATTATCGGGGTGCTTTATTTAGTTAATTTGTAACTTTAAACAGTTAATTCGCTAAGTAGTACATTTAGCGAATTAACTGTTCGAAATTCCGTCCATTTTCTTGAATGCATAGGTCGATACCATCATGAATATGATGTTAATGATAATCGTGTTATAACCTCACCAACTCCCGTGTACAAAATTTGGTGAAAATCGGTTGACTTTCAGACACTCATAGTTATGTGCGACTAGTTCGTATGTAGCTTTTTCGCTAGGTTGCTATGATCATGACTATCATTCTGCAATCATAAAGCAGACGTGAATGCTTAAATAGCAACGATATCTCCGCTTATTTGTATCTATTAAGAAATCAATACTTCTAAAACTCAGGTAATTTCTTATCTTTAATATGACAGTTTACCCACCAAACGAAGTCGTGGACATGATCAAAATATTGGGGGAATGTAGGAATAATTTTTCGAGAGCTGAACGTCTGTATGCTCAACGTTATCCTGATAGAAGGCATCCAACTAGGGTAACCATTAAAACCCTTACGCAGAGAGCAAGTGATGGGTC
>NW_018025065.1:0-1098 GCF_002006095.1 Pseudomyrmex gracilis
TGATTCTGTTCTGTTCCCTTCCTCTACTTTTTTAATTTCTTGTTGCTTTTTCATTTGTTACAACGGAATCAATCACTGATGAATCTCGTTCTCCTATATACGTCCACTCTCCTTTCTTTTCAAAACTCCCGTTCAATATCATCCATCCTTTCTTTTAGCTTGTTTATCATTATCCTCCCTTCTTTGTGGATCACCTTGTCTCTTGATCTCTTTATCTTCTCTTCTTTCTTCTCACCCATTTCTATCGGTCCTTCCTCCTCTCTCGTTCTCGCGTTGCAGTCACCTCCTATTATTAAATATCCTTCCTTTTTTTCCTCTATTTCCTCCATCAGACTATCTAGTGTTACCCCTATATTTTGGCTATATACTGTAATTATTCTCCACCTATTTTTGTTATGCGTAATGCATAGCTCCATTGCTCTGTCATTTATTTCTTTTATTTTTACTCCTTCCAATTCTTTACTGACTGCCGTTGCAATTCCTCCTTTGGCTCTTCCCCTCTCAAACTCTTTTGTCGCCGGAATACAATTCCATATAAACTTATTCGACATTTTCGTGCTTACTTTCCTTCATGCTTCTTCCTCTATCCACGTCTCCGTTAGGCCGATAACATCAAACGTTTCTAAATACTCCCACGTTTCTTCGCACTTATTTGCTACTCTCGCTATATTTCAGAAACATTTTTAATCCTCTTTCTTCTTCCTCCTCACTATCTTGTGTGGCGTGCTCTCAGTCTCTTCTTCCTCTTCTTTTTTCCTCCAGATTTCCTGTCTTCTCGTTCCTTCTATACCACTTTTCCTTCAGGCTAATTTTCATGTAGCCCACCTTTATTTTATCATCTCTTTTTTCTCTTTCCTCCCTCGCCATTTTTCTTAATTTTTGCTGTATTTCTCTTTCTTTTCTTGTTAGATCATCCTCTATTATTACACCTTTTTCCAACTCTTTCTTCTTGCGCATAATTTCCCTTTTTCGCTCCCAATTGTCTAGCTCTGCACCCAGTATNTTTTTACTATCGTTTATTCTTATTTTGCTTACCTTTTTCACTTCTACATCCACTTTCAGGCTCTCTCTTATGAATTCCTTCACTTCCTGATCCAG
>NW_018025065.1:3148-4595 GCF_002006095.1 Pseudomyrmex gracilis
TGGCACGAAGGTATAGTGGTTTTAAAGTTATCTTTTATACATAATTTAGAAATGTTACCTATATTTTGTTATAGAAACTGTCACATTTCTTACTTATCTACTAAAGTTATAAATACTTTGATATTAATTACACCGTTAAATATCAACGTTAAACACTTCTCTTACATCTAAAACAGAAAACATTCGTTTTGTTACAGAGCTACGTACGCAAAAGTTGGTCAGCGCAAAGTTCGTACCCATTAGGAATCTGGTGATGGTGAATTGTAGTCCGTAAGATTTCCTAATATTATAGGAATATTACGAATATTTTTGTTTGCGAGCGTTTGCACTTGCGGTGCACACCGACGTGCATTATTTTAAGCTTTTGTTGATTGCTTCGTTTTTTTTTACTTTTCTTTACTTTGCGTTGCACTTTGATGTGCAGTCTTCCATGGCGTATAGTTTACGTTGCGTGCGATTTCCGTTTGCGAGCGTCTCCGTGCGTATTACGTTTGCGTGGACTTTCCGTTTGCAAGCGTATGCGTGCGATTTCCGTTTGCGAGCGTTTGCGAGCGTTTGCGTGCGATTTCCGTTTCCGAGCGTCTGCGTACGATTTCCGTTTGCGAGCGTCTCCGTGCGTATTGCGTTTGCGTGCACTTTCCGTTTGCGAGCGTTTGAGTGCGATTTCCGTTTGCGAGCGTTTGCGTGCGATTTCCGTTTGCGAGCGTTTGCGTGCGATTTCCGTTTCCGAGCGTCTGCGTGCGATTTCCGTTTGCGAGCGTTTGCGTGCGATTTCCATTTGCGAGCGTTTGCGAGCGATTTCCGTTTGCGAGCGTTTGCGTGCGATTTCCGTTTCCGAGCGTCTGCGTACGATTTCCGTTTGCGAGCGTCTCCGTGCGTATTACGTTTGCGTGCACTTTCCGTTTGCGAGCGTATGCGTGCGATTTCCGTTTGCGAGCGTCTGCGTGCGATTTCCGTTTGCGAGCGTTTGCGTGCGATTTCCGTTTCCGAGCGTCTGCGTGCGATTTCCGTTTGCGAGCGTTTGCGTGCGGTTTCCATTTGCGAGCGTTTGCGAGCGATTTCCGTTTGCGAGCGTTTGCGTGCGATTTCCGTTTCCGAGCGTCTGCGTGCGATTTCCGTTTGCGAGCGTCTGCGTGCGATTCCCGTATGCGTGCGATTCCCATATGCGAGCGATTTCTCTTTGCGTGCGATTCTTATTTGCGAGCGGTTGCGATGCACACCGACGTGCAATATTTTTAAGGCATGCATCTTTTTAAGGCGAGCGGTAGTTAGTTGCGTGCGACTCTTATTTGCGTGCGTTTTTTATTTGCGTGCAATTCCTTTTTGCGAGCGATTGCTACTTGCGAGCGATTTCTACTTGCGTGCGATTCCCATATGCGAGCGATTTTTCTATGCGTGCGATTCCTTTTTGCGAGCGATTCCTACTTGCGTGCGATTCCCATATGCG
>NW_018025066.1:0-4314 GCF_002006095.1 Pseudomyrmex gracilis
GCACGGCCGTTGCTAGGACCGGTGGGCCTGCTGAATCAGCGCGATCGATTACTATAAATCGATCGCGTGGATGAAGCAGAAGAGAGACCGTGATTAGACTGCAAGCTCACTGTGTGGCTCCGCAAGCCGGAGAGTTTACCGNAGTGAGATACAGCCGTGTAAGATATAGAAGGAGTTGTAATCAGAGAAATAAAAGATAAAAATACAAGTTCGTGTTCTGAACTTAATCTTTCATCACCCAACCACCTCGACATCCAACAATATGTGTAAATACTATAAGTAAGAATAATAATGTGTTTGAATAATTACTTTTGGGAGATAGATACGTCTACAATTTCAGACGTCAGGTGTGAAATCTCGTATTCGTCTATTTTTTCTTTTATAGCGTCGAGTTCCTGTATATGAGCGTAATACGCTTTAGTAGGAAATCTTAATTTGTTAAAAGCTAAGCAGCGAATACGATTAAGAAGATCGGTGCCGTTAAAACAGTTGTACAAACGTTGATTTGTTTGTACAAGATGTTCATATGTTTCTGGAAGTGTGATTGCATTAGGTTCCAGAGTGAGCGCGTATCTAATTAATGCTGTGTCGCGCTTGTAAGTAAAACGTCTGGATACCAAGATGGTATCGTCATTTGCGGTAAGGTTTCGTTTAATGGGTTTTTTAACAGTTGCACGTACTTTATGTTTAATAACGTATGTCGTAGATCTCTTTTTTATTACGGGAGTGATAATTTGGACGCTTTCGTCATTTTGTGCGTCTTGTATCTGCGATTTGTCATGATTAGGTGCGTCGTCTTGCGCAGGTGGACAATTAGAAGGACCTGCAACGGGAGTTATATTTTTTTCATGTGTTTGTTGCTCGTTTATATGCGGTCTTACTGAACGCGGTAATATCCGGTCAATTTGAACTTGTTTGCGCGATTG
Source organism: Pseudomyrmex gracilis (assembly GCF_002006095.1). Taxonomy (NCBI): domain Eukaryota; kingdom Metazoa; phylum Arthropoda; class Insecta; order Hymenoptera; family Formicidae; genus Pseudomyrmex; species Pseudomyrmex gracilis. The sequence goes on from NW_018025066.1 coordinate 927, forward strand.
AATGCACGTTTGTATGCGATTCTTTAATAACGCTAACGACTGTTTCGCTTTTGCGAGATTTTCCGCGTCTCGCGGTGTATGCGTTACCGTCGACCACGCGTATAAGTTCGCCGAAGAAATAAATAACCTTGACGGAAATATGTGGACATTCGATAATTGCTCGCGCAGTGCGTTTTCTACAAGTTCAATGCGGTCGACAGGTATTTTAATCGAATTACGCACTAAAATACCAAATGCGGTTTTCGGGTCAAAAAGAATATTGTGTATCAGAATATCTGGTGTTACCGTGCCCGTAAATCGTACCGGAGCTTGCGTTATGTTTTCTCGTTTGCACACGTATCTGGTAAAAAAGAAACTTAATGTAAATGAATTCATTTCTAGAATTGGTTCAATTTTAATTACATTAGGTCGCGCACCCGGCTGTAAGAANTGCATTACGTACGCCCATGATGCGTACAATCGTAAAATGTATCGAGCAATCTCGATTGGGTCGTTACTAAGCAGGGGAACATTTACATGATACAAGAACGTTGCTACTGGTGTCCATTCTTGCGGAAAGAGATCATTATAAAACGGGCACGGTGTTCGCGCGGCAACGACGTCGTTTATATCGTAATTTACAAGTTGGATTAATTCTCCCGAATTGTCCAACGAATTAATCTCATTTTTATTTGTATACATTGCTTGAACTAGTTCGTAGTTCAAGACGGGATCATGCCCGTGACCGAAAAATAGTAAGCGATATTGGGCGCAAACCGCTGTGCGAAGTAAAACACGCGGTGTGCACAGCATCATGCCGCGTGTTAAATCCAAATCTTCCGCTATTATATGGCGCAAAAACGCCACTTCTTCCAGAATATTTTTTTGGACGTGAACCGCCCAATTTGTAATTCTGTACAAATTGTCCGCACCGAAGAGCAGCTCAAATAAAAATGTTCTGTGGGAATCATTGAAAATGTTTGCTTCCATTATTTTTAACGCAACGTTTGCGTGTCTTTCCACATCTATAGTAAGGACTTCCTCCAATCTGTAGACTATGCGTTGCGCGCAAAAGATATCGAGAAAATCAGTTAAATTTTCAATTCTGGATCGAGTGATCGCTGCTAAAGTTTGCAAGTTTTTCTTAGTCTCGCACTGTTGAAATCCATGGCACAACAAATATAGCGGCAAGTACCCAGTAGGCTCCGCTCTGGCCATTTTCGCAGCTGAATTATAGGCTTGAAAAAAAGTTACAATTTTGTCAGAGTCTAGCAGAACTTGGTAGCTATAAAAACCTCCAAAATTATGCAAGAAACCGTGTTTAAATCGAGTCAAAGCGCCGTGATACGGTCGCGCGTGCGCGAATGTGCGAGCAAGCGGTTTTAAGTTTTCCGTATTAACATTCGCCAATACGACTACTCCTTCCGGAGGCTCCAACTCATCCGCTCTATGAATTTGGACGATGTGCACGTGCGGATGAGAAACGTGAATCAGGTTTGTGAAAATAGTTTTGGCCGTTGGCTTGGCCGCTCTCAATCCGTGCAGACTTACGCAAAATCTTACGTAGGTCATGCCGCAATATTGCAACAAATGTTGCGACGCCGCGCGCAGATGTTTGGTAAAATTGTTGGCGTACGTCTGCCAGTCCGTTGGGAAGATGTTGTAATGATCTTTGGCGCACGACTTGGCGTTCTTCGCTCCGGTTCTCGCTGATTTGCTGAGCGCCGGCAAATCTCTTACAGCTGGCAACGCAATGCAGTCGAGAAAGGCGCGATGTACTTGCGCCAACGGAGACATGGCGTATGTAGACGACGCATTATGAAAAAATTCCGAGTTTTCATCGTACTGGAAAAGACAGTACAACGGCACGTTGTCCAGATATCCCAACGTGAATTCATAAAACTTACCGTCAGCATCTACACTCTCAGATTGTACGAGAATATGAGGATAATTTATCGTTGATCGCAAAACCCGTAAAGTTGGGAACAAGTCGTCCCGTTTTTGCAGATACCTTGTCAACTTTGTGTTCTGCGATTCAGATATTAAAATATCCCCTGTAAGTAGCTGAAACCGCAAGTTTGATTTAAATGGTTCCAAGGACGTGCACGAGATCACAAACGAATCGATGTCCGACGTAATAGAAATGTCTCCATCCGGAGATTGGCCCGCAATGTCTCGCCAAGTAATTGGACGGAAATTAGGGATGTGCGCCATTTTATATTAGCACAACTTTGTTTGGACAAAGAAGAGAATAGAAATATGGAAAATAATACAAAAAACGGAAAAAAAAGAGTGGAAACAAAGAAAAAGTGGAAAAAAAGAAAATAGACAAAAAATGAATAAAAAAAATTAAAAAAATGACAAAAAACCAAAAGAAACGAAAGAGGGAAACCAAAGATACAAGAAAATGAAAAAAAAGTAAAAAAAAAACAAAAAAATGAAAAAAAAAAAATTTCAAAAAAATCGATATTTTTTTATTCCGACAGAGTCGGAGGACACCCCCGAACTACCGCTACAAATTTGGCTTATATCGCTCTAATACTTTTTGAGATACAACCCCTGAAAGTTTCGCTCGCGAGGAGGTGTTGCCGGTAGAAGAGACACCAAACGAATGACAAAACTCACGGTAGCTCCGTTAATGTTAATTTCTCAAAAAAATGTTTATAACAAAAGTTGTAGATCTCGACGAGATCTATCAGAAACCAAAGTTTCGCTCCTTAATCTCAACCGGTGTAAGAATTATGAATTTTTAAAAATTTGGAAAAACAACAAAGATAAAACTTGAGAATTTCGAGAAATGGTTCAGACAAAAGTTGTAGATCTCAACGAGATAAAACGAAAAGGTCCTATAGTCCAACCCTCTATCTCTAATATTTTAGAAGTTATGAATTTTTGAAAAATGAAAAATAAAAAAAATGTTAAAAGTCGGAATTCGACAAAATGGTTCAGACAAAAGTTGCAGATCTCGACAAGATATATCGAAAAGGTCCTATACTCTGACACTCTATCTTGAATATTTAAAAAGTTACGAATTTTTAAAAATTTGAACCTAAAATTTGAGAATTTTGAAAAAAGCTTCAGACAAAAGTTGTAGATCTCGACGAGACAAGACGAAAAGGTTCTATACACCGACTCAATCTCTAATAATTTAGGAGTTATGAATTTTTGAAAATTTTTGAAAAAAACTTTTATACGCTCAATCGATGTAACTTTTGATGAAACGCACGCATGCAAAATTACAGCCCCCTATCTTGAATTTTAAGGATTTTGGTTTATAACAAAAAACTTAGAAATTTTTTGATAGTGGTAACCAAAAATGACGTGAGCTAGCAAAAAGCTTCAGACAAAAGTTGTAGATCTCGACGAAACAAGACGAAAAGGTCCTATATTCCGACCCTTAATCTCTAAT
>NW_018025067.1:0-4368 GCF_002006095.1 Pseudomyrmex gracilis
CTCAAAATTCTAATAACTCTAGAAAATAATTTTTTCAGGCAAAACCGCGATATAGGTGTCCGCTTATTTCATGCATACAACTCATAAAACAATTTTTAGACAAATCAAAATTGTAAAGTTCAAAAAGGTGTACGATTTGTAAAAGAATGACCCATATACTTCATATGATATATTTGGAAANAAATAGCAAATCAAAGTCTTTTAGTCATTTTATTATAACTCTAGCATTTGTTTTCCGTTGAAAATCTTACAGTGGCTCTAAAAACACATTGACACACTCACATTTTTAAAAATATTTTTATATATTAAAATGATATATTAATACAGAATATGTCTATATTATAATATCTTATAATACAGGGTGTCTGACAACAAACTATAAAGCCGACGTGTGTAGGTAGATTGGGTCAATCTGAGCAGAAAAGTTATTTACCAGTTTGCAAAATTTGCAATAGTTATTGAGATACAAATTAATAAATGTCAGCCAATGAGCGCGCGAGAGGCACTGATCGGACTCTTTAGGGCTGCGGTCCGTTTCATGCTTAAGCGCACATTTATCTATAGTATACGTGACATATACTACAGATAAATGCGCGATTAAGCATGAAACGGACCGCAGCCTAGGTGTGCACGATTATCAGCTCTACTCCTCGCTCGCCGCTGTCGCTGCGTACCATCAAATAGCGTCCGATTGCAAGAAGCTGAGTCGCGTCGCGCTTGTTTGTTTACTCCGCCTCTTATTGCTAAGACATTGCATGAGAAAAGCCATTTTTCTTTCCAGCTGATAATCGTGCACGCCTATAAAGTCTGATCATCGCTCCCGCGCGCTCATTGGCTGACATTTATTAATTCGTATCTCAATAACTATTGCAAATTTTGCAAACTGGTAAATAACTTTTCTGCTCAGATTGACCCAATCTACCTACACACGTCGGCTTTATAGTTCGTTGTCAGACACCCTGTATATTAAAGCAATGTATTTTTCTAAAACTCTCAATATTGTAGCTTAAGTAAGTAAAAAAAGAAAAACAAAAATTTTATATTCAAAAAAGTATTGACTTGTGATTCTAACGTAAAGTTACAGTTACTTTTGTATACATTATAAGGATACTAATGTCAATAAAGTTCGTTTATCATTTACTTCTTTGTATGCAGTTAACCTGTATTTACACTCAGCAGAGACAATACGTCTGATAAGAAAAGCGAATTATCTGCTTTCGTGCAAAATGCGATTATTTTTTTGCGTAAACGTGGCAAAAGTTATCGAAAAATTGGTAAAACGTTAAATTTGAGTTTCTCGACAGTAAAAAACATTTATATATATATATATATATATATATATATATATGTATGATAAATAACAATATATCTCTCTAGTATACTATCACGACTACTCATTTTACTATTCATAAAAGTCAAACAGTTCTGAGAGAGCAGAATACTTATAAAATGGTAAACCAGGATCGCGTCACTCATTCACTTTTTTATAGAAAAACTAACATTACGTAAAAAAGTTTTACGTCACGCGATTCAACAATTTGTCTTCGAATACAGCCGCTAGCTCAGCTACTTTCTGTAATTATTGTATAACATGTTAAAATACAAGTATTTAATATTGCTATTTTCCTCCAATTACCGCAGCAAACATTATGAAAGTGTATCAGATTAACAAAATTTAAGTGGTAGAATGCCGTTGTACACAGCGCGTCAGGAATTCGAAGAGTAGGCACGGGGATCGAAGGGTAAGCGGAGCGCTTGTTGACGACCAACCGCCCCGCTTACCCTCCGATCTCGCGCCTACTCTTCGGATTCCTGACGCGCTGTGTACATAAGCACTTTATTGTAAATACATAAAATATTATATATAAGAAAGAGAAAGAGAGAGAGAACGGGAAAAAAAGAGAAAAGGAGAGTCTTTTTCTGCTTGATTCGCGCGGCTGGAGAGTAAGTTTCAGAAATATATCACACTAATATAATGTCGTGACGCAGTTAAATCACACCGCTTTGTTACATCGTCATGAGCCTTTTATGCTGTCATGTTATACGCTTCAACAGTAGTCGGTTGCGGTGACACGCGCACCACCATGCGGATCTTTTAGGCATTTTGTGTGCGCAATGTAACCTGCATGCTAATGGGCTATCAGCAATAATATAATTTTAAGGAGCGTTTTTATAATATATTATAAGAAGTTACACGTCTCAATGTAATTAAAATCAAAAATTATTATGAGTACCATTATTAAAAGTCACTTTCAAACAGTTAATCTTGATTGTTTTCGAAAAAAATCAAAAAGTAAGGGGCGACGTCTCATGACCGGTTATCATGTCAGTAATGTCAGAGAAGAGAGACGTGATAATCTCTGTTATATTCAAGGGAAGTTCTAAGAGAAACCNCCGGGGCACACAGTACTCGCAAAAATGAAAATTTATACTATCCTGTGGCCAAGGTACTTAAATTCATTGTCTACCTCCTATTTCCATTTTTTGTCCGAAATTCCTCTTCTTTTATTTTTGTTCCACTTTTTGTTTCTTTGCTGTTATTTTAACAGCTTGATGAGGAGCGTAAAGTGGTGGACACAGATTGCGCGTGCAAAGCCGGCAAGTGTTTTTGTAAACATGCCGCAGCAATTTGCATTTATGTGAATGAAGAAAATACTCTTTCACAAACAGATAAGCCTATGATGTGGAACAGGCCATCAGAAGTTTAACTTGAAAAATACCGGAAGGGCTGTAAAATTGAAGAAATGTTCGCTGAAAACAGAGAAAATATTGAACCACATTGATATTTTAAATTTAAGGATATCGAGAATGTCACTGATGCTCTAAAATCCGAAGATTGCGCGTTATCAAAAATGATCCTTCATGAAACACAATGTTACCACATGAGAAAAGAAAGAGAAGCTGCGAGACAGAAAAAGGAAAGTGAATTGCGAAGTCTACTTTACGACTTGTATCATCGACAAGTCGCCAGTAACTTTTCTGATTATCATGCATTTGAAAGTATACTGACAGATACTCATAAATTAAAACTGTCACTGATGAGCTGTCCAAAAGAATGTAGATCATTTTATGATCGCAATATTGTAGTCGATGAAAACAAGTGGACTGATATTTGTTTCCACTCAGTTGAACAAGTTGGTAGTGCTGTTTGGTTTAAGGAGAGGTATCTTCGTTTAACAGCAAGCAAAAGAGTCCATCGAATAAAAACGCGGACCGCTAATTTTGAAAATTTGGCTGTTCAATTCAAAAATAAACAATACAAGGGCGTATTAACGGAGGCCATGAGATACGGTTCAATCATGGAGTCTTCCGCAAAAATTGCATTATCCCAAATTTCCGGTCTAAAAATTTATGATACCGGCCTGATTATTAGCGTAAAACAACCATTTCTGGCTTGTAGTCCAGATGGCATCATTATTAATCAAAATACATTAGAAATGATTGAAATTAAATGCCCTTACTTTTGTAAGGACACAATAATTATTGATCGCATTGAGAAGAAATGTTTAGTAGATTATTTAATTCTCAATACCCTTGCTCAACCGGAATTAAAGCAGAGTCATGCGTACTACACTCAGATACAAATTTCTTTGTACATAATTGGTCTAGAGATATGCAATTTTTTTGTTTTTTCCGAGCATGAAAGCATTTTAATTAAAGTGAAACAAAATGAACTTTTTTTTGGAAACGGTTGTTCCTGCAGTTGAAAATTTTTACTTCAAATATTTCCTTCCAATTCTTATGCAAAATACGTGATAAATTATATCTAAAGTATTATTATCAAAGTCCTCATATCGTCACTCCCTACGTATAATTACATAAGTGTCACATATGGGATTTTTAGTTTATTGCATAGTGACACTTAGAAAGTCATGTTCTTTATGGTCACCAAATATTAAAAAAAAAAATTCATAAGTAAGGTACAAATTTGAAACCGAAAGATCCCTAACTATAGGGAAACATATGAAGCTTTATACTTTTAAACTGCTCTCCTCTAAAATTTGCGTTTTGGAGTTACGGGATTATACGTAGGGAGTGACGATAGTAACACTGCTCTTACATCTAACTCTTGTTTTTTTAACATATAACATAATTATTTGTTTTTTATATTTGTTCTTTTATTTGTAAAACTTGAAAAATACATTTTAATGATGTTAGTAGTAATTCTGTGCACAATTTATTAATTTAAAAAGATTTACATATCCTTGTTACATGATTCAATGTTTTCACTCTCTTCTTTTATTATTGGCGGTTTGAGATTTGCGAGAACGCACGCCATATACATTATTTTATCTAATTTTAGTAGTAAATCAATATTTACATGCTCCAAAATTTTATAAATTTTTATGCGTTGAATAGCCTGCTCTA
>NW_018025068.1:0-4361 GCF_002006095.1 Pseudomyrmex gracilis
CCACTTCTATTTTGCATGAATCTCGCGTATAATAGGCACGGTGTGCTCGCGCAGTTCGAGCGCAACTTCGTTGCGCGTGAAACTTGGCGCGAGGCACTACCGTGCCTCTTGATACATGCGGTATTTATCAATTAAAAATGGCAAATAGCTATTATGCTGAACATGTAAATAAAACCGGTGATTTTGAGATTTAAGTATCAAAGAAAAATACACGAACAGATTATCAAAAGTATCATATTTGATATGCGTGAAGACAATGCAACTTTACTTAAAGCGCGTGTATATTCCCGATATTCAAACTGTGAAGTATCATGTATATGTTCTAGTTGATAAAACACTTGCTGATTTATCATTAATAAAAGACTATATATGCAAAAATAAGGTAGATTCTCGAGTAGTCGAATAGTGTTCACACGTCGCACAGTGGGGCAAACGCATGCTAAACGCGGTAAAAAACATGTCATGATGACAATCATACATAAAATTATTCTATCTCTCTTCTGGTTTCTTTTTATACAATGTAAATATCTATTTGAGACACTCTCTTCTCTCTCCTGATACATTTCCATCAATATAATTGCTCTGTTTAGATGTTTTTACTTAACTTTACTTGTGGTATTAAATTCATTTCTCCATTATTTCTACTTCAGTTGAATCTTTAAAATTTTATAGAGTTAAAAATATTTTGAATGACAGAATGCAATATTATAAAGACATTAAATGTATATTGACATTTTAAACAATATTTTTACATTTAGCACTTTTTTCCAATAAATAATGATTACAAAATCATGGTTTTTCTAACATTTTTTAAAATTACATTTTATCAGTTTTGAAATTACAAAAAATGAATCAAAGGGCCGATACGAGCAGTAAATACAAGGTGTTAGTGTATGAAAAGCAGTTTTTTATTAAAAAACACAACAGACGTTTCGGCCCATGGGTTAGGACCTTCTTCAGTTAAACAAATTAATCTAAAAAATGTAAATATAAATAAGCGCAAAGCTTCTTCGCGTAAAGCAAATAACAGAATTCAAACACAATAAAAAACTTACGCAGAATAGAAAAACACGTGAGATCACAGCATTATTAAACACAGTTGAAACAAACAACAACTTATATAAAGATGATAAGAGAAAGAAATTGTGTACTGACGTGTAATCCTTACAATGTAAATATATAGGAGAGCTAGATTTGTCAACAAATTCATAAGTAACTACTTAAGTAATGTAAATTTTAGTAGAAACAATGATTCTGGTCAATGCCTTGAAAAACGTACTTATGAATTTGTTGACAAATCTAGCTCTCCTTGTAGTGACTATAATCACGTTGTTATTAACGCAAACAGTTTTAGTAGCCATTTGACTTCCATTTCTCTTTGTGACATCAAAGAGAATTGGTTTGTCAATTTAAGTTCATGTGACATTCCCTGTGAAGTCATTGAACTTTTACAACTGGGAGAAAATTTTAGTATGCCTAATACTAATAATGGCAATTTTTTAGAGGTTATCAGAGATTTTGAGAACAATTTAAGATTTTATAATAAAGAAACGGCAGAATCTTTAAGATCGCATTTTATTCCAATTTTGACCAATAATTTGTGTACATCAAAGAAAATGTGTGATGTTGATAAGGAATTATTATCCAGACAAAAGCTTGTTTCAATTTTCATAAGGAATCACCCGGATATTATATTTACGCGTGCTGACAAGGGTAATGTGACCGTCGCTGTTGATAGGTCTATGTATTTAGCAAAGACAAATAGTATGCTCAGCGATCGCTCTACGTACTCTATTGTCAATAGGAATCCTATTAAAAACATTGAAGGAAATCTTAATAAATTATTAAGAAATTGGGTTCATAAAAAATATATTTCGGAGTTAACTTATAAGACTATTAAATCTACCTTAATTCTATCTCTAAACCTTATTTCTCTTTTTTGGAATTGTTTAAATCAAAAGTTTAAACCGTTGCTTTTGAATGGTTTGTTGTAATCATGTTTCTGTGTTGTGTCATTGCGAATAACAGTTTTAAAGAATTGATATAGGTGGGGATATCTCTATATATATTTACATTGTAAGGATTACACGTCAGTACACAATTTCTTTCTCTTATCATCTTTATATAAGTTGTTGTTTGTTTCAACTGTGTTTAATAATGCTGTGATCTCACGTGTTTTTCTATTCTGCGTAAGTTTTTTATTGTGTTTGAATTCTGTTGTTTGCTTTACGCGAAGAAGCTTTGCGCTTATTTATATTTACATTTTTTAGATTAATTTGTTTAACTGAAGAAGGTCCTAACCCATGGACCGAAACGTCTGTTGTGTTTTTTAATAAAAAACTGCTTTTCATACACTAACACCTTGTATTTACTGCTCGTATCGGCCCTTTGATTCATTTTTTGTAATTTCAAAACTGATAAAATGTAATTTTAAAAAATGTTAGAAAAACCATGATTTTGTAATCATTATTTATTGGAAAAAAGTGCTAAATGTAAAAATATTGTTTAAAATGTCAATATACATTTAATGTCTTTATAATATTGCATTCTGTCATTCAAAATATTTTTAACTCTATAAAATTTTAAAGATTCAACTGAAGTAGAAATAATGGAGAAATGAATTTAATACCACAAGTAAAGTTAAGTAAAAACATCTAAACAGAGCAATTATATTGATGGAAATGTATCAGGAGAGAGAAGAGAGTGTCTCAAATAGATATTTAAATTGTATAAAAAGAAACCAGAAGAGAGATAGAATAATTTTATGTATGATTGTCATCATGACATGTTTTTTTACCGCGTTTAGCATGCGTTTGCCCTACTGGGAGTCGCGAGTGCCCGAGTATTCGATACACTCATCTGTGCCCGGAGCAAATGTTTATTGTTGTTAATTTTGTAGTAGCAGCTAGTAGCATCTAATCCTTTTTCAAGAGAAAAGGTAAAGCTTCAGGTTTCAAAATGTAACCAAAACGAACACTGCATTTCACTGCATTCATAATTAAAACATAAATCAAACAGTGAACATGTTTAATTAGAGTTAACTGAAAAAGTAGCAGAGATATAAAATTGTAATTTAGTATAAGTCAAGTTCATACTAAGTAGACTTTACTTTGTCACTTATTATGTAATTTCAAGAAACAACGCAATTATAAACGATGAGTTTAATTTTGGATGATTTTGAAATTGACCATTTCAAAACTGTCTAGTCACCTGTTTAAGTAACAAAATGATAGAAACTCCAATGCCTAATCATGGCTTACATACTTATTTAACTATATGTGAATAAATTTTTTAGTATTGGGATACTTTTTAAAAATGACTTTTTACAGCGCTTTTAAGGCAACGGCCCCACTGTGCGTCACGACGATTATATGGTATTTAAGTTATGCTAAATATTTAAATAAAATCCACTTGGCTGGGGATGGTTTTGGCAATATATTTGATATAGATAATAGTTCTGATAATGACGAGAATGAGAATGATAAATAAATAAAAACATCTACGTCATTCAAAAAGATAGAAAAACCTCTCTATAAGCTACTTATCATAGTAAAAGTAGCGCCCTGAATCATAAGTGACAAGAAACCTAATCTCAAATTGTGAGAAGCAAAAGGACTCACTTTAAACAAGCACCTCAAATGATGAGAGGCAAAGAGACTCAACTTGAAAAAGCATCCTAAATGGCAGGAGATAACGGGGATCTTGAGAAAGTACTCCGAATGATGAGAAGCACAGAAACTCATGTTAAAAACTCACAATCGATCAAGGATTGTTAAATGTTTTTAATTGATTCGTCACATGTGATATGCTAACATATAACACAAAACTTTCCTACCCTTTCTCCTGTATAAGCCTGAATCGATTTTCCCAAAAATCAACAGAAATATTATCCTGTTCTCAAAATACTTCTGTACCGAATTTGAAGAAAATCGGTCAAACCGTTTGCGAGATACTACGCACGACATTTGAAAACCGTTGATATCGTAATATCACATCTTTATTATCAAATGTCATTAAGTTCCCATTGGTTCCCAGAGTTAAAACAACATGTTTTCATATTCTGTAAAGTACCAACATGTGTTTTACTTTTTGGATGATGGACAAAAATCGGTACTTTTTACTGACTCTTCTTTTTTACTTTGCACTATTGTTGATATTATTGTTTTTGTAGAATAGTGTTTGTATACTATAGAAAAAAAATTTTATATATAATATAAAGAGTACGACATCCACACAATTATTTTATATTTTTATAGTTTTATAATATTTTATTTTGTAACAATGTATAAACGTACAAGATTTACTTGGCGTTACTTTCTGATATCAATTCTTTTGTAGAATAGATTTTACAGAAAAAGTTT
>NW_018025069.1:0-4354 GCF_002006095.1 Pseudomyrmex gracilis
GCGCTGATTGGCCCGCTTTACTCAATAATTACTCCTTTATTATAAATAATAGAAAAAAATGGTTCAAGACTTTTCGACTCAGTTTTATTCCTTCTATCTGCCTACGAGAGATTGTACGGCTATTCTGGGACACCCTGTATATATATATATATATATACGTATATACAGGGTATTCGACAATTAGTGTAAAATCTCTCGTAAGCAGGAGTAAACTTGACAAGGGAACCTCGTAAACCCGAAAATTCTGATTTTGATAAAACTTTGCACACATGTAAGAGGGGTCAATAGATGAATAGTAACATATTCAGTTGCTGCTCAAAAACAGTTTTGGGGATAAAATCCTTTATATATAAAGCAGCTTTTCACTTTTCTCGGTTTATCTAAAAAATTATTGGAAATATTAAAAATAGTTTTATACAAAACGTTTATAGAAATATATTTTCTATTTAGCCATATTAATAGAAGTACAAAAAATAAGGTTTTTAAAAAATTGTTTAAAACATTTATAAAAACGAATTTTTCTAAATAATTTTATTAATGTAGGTAAATAGAAGCATTTGTATCATAAACGTTTGTATACAAAATTTTTTGATATCTCTAATAATTTTTTAGATACATCGAGAAAAACTCAAAGCCACTTTACACATGAGGGGTGTTTTACTCTTTAGAATCGATGTTTGGCCGCTACTAAAAATTTTTACAATCATGTAGTTATCTATACATGTGTACAAAGTTTTATCATAAAAACTTCTTGGTACTTATTGAGTATAAGGGATTAAGGTCCGATGACCTTGATTTTGATGGATGTTGTAAAGGGCACTCTCCTGAGTAGTGTTCAAGAGGTTTTAGGCGATGCTTATTTTTTATTAAAAAAATATTAATCGAGAATGTTCGAAAAACGCAACTTTTATTTTCCTAAATAACATGTAGAATAATGAATCGGAATACACATTTGCTCTCAGATAGCAGTTCTTAGAAGACATTCAGAGTTACTGATACAATTATACACATTTATAAGTGGCTTGACTGTTACTCAGTTTAAGTTTAGAAGCGTGACATAGCTTATCTATCATTCCGAGCAAAGTTTGACATATGTGCGAAATCGTTGTGAGAGGCGAATAACTTTCGATATGATGTTCCATGAATTTCTGTATATGACGCATAATTATTCTAAAGTAATATCAATCAATGACTACTTTTTTTGTTCTTCTTGTTCGTGTTGCACGCATGTACGCAGGGTGGGCTGCGCCCCCCTGCAGGGGAAGGGCTACGCTCCTCCATCTGCATTCCCCTTGAGCTACGATGCTTCATTACTAAAAAAAACTTTTTCTTAATAACTTTTTAAACTTTTTAAACCCTCTTGGTATTTGGCTTCTCAAAAAAATCATGTATGCAAAACATGATAAGCTCAGGGGGGGTGCAGGTAGAGAGGCGTAGCCTCTCTCCTGCAGGGAGGCGCAGCTACCCTGCCTACACACTTACAACACGAACGAAATGTACGTGGGACTGAAAAATAAGAATTTATTCATGAATTTGACTACCCACTGAAGAAGACTCAATACATAGTCGAAACGTTTGAGACAAAATTGCTTTGAGTATTATTTTCCTGCAAAATATCCTGCAAACCGTTCAGTTACGCCTATTTTACTACTGCATTCATTCATGAAACTTCTTTCCCTTGTACCTTTTTAACAAACAACGACCTCCGCCTAAAACCTTTACATTATTACTCGGGACAATGACCTTGACAACATATGTACAAATTATTCAAATCGGAAGTGGCTCCCTTAATCTGCATAATTACCGAAATTACACCTCTAAATTGTTTTCAACGGTCATTTTTCTGATCATATTTTTCAAGAATATTTTTTTAATAAAAAATGAGCGCCGCCTAAAATCTCTTGAACACTACTCAAAAGAGTGCCCTTTATAACATATATCAAAATCAAGGTCATCAGACCTTAATTCCCTATACTCAATAATTACCAGGAATTTGCGTTATATACTACGATAAAAATAGTGATTTTTTAGATAAAGATGCTTTTATTCTCTGAATATTTCTACGTTGCAGTGCAACTTGACTTAAGAAATCAGTGAGCATATGTATATTGCAGTTTTTATATCGCATATTGTATTGTATATGTAATGTATCACGCACGCATCACTCACTTATGTAAGCACAGCGCGGAGTAGTTATGTACGTTATACGTAAGAATATTTTGCAATAATTTTCCATAATCAAAAAACTTTGACAAAAGAAAAATTTAAATAATTGTAACACAAATCGAATGCCATACTTGTGTGTGTGTGTGTGTGTGTGTGTGTGTGTGTGTGTAAATTTTAATTTCTTTACTTTATTGACTAACACATACAATTTCATTATAACAAATTTCGAAAATTTAGTTTATGGTCCATATTTTTTGATAACAGTATACAATTTACATATACATTTAGCTTTTAGTAATTGCCGGCGTATCACTTAGGAACGCAAGTTAGACAGTATGACACGCTGACGTTCGTGTTGGACTCAACACTACATAATGAATAATGTAAATAAGACGATAAAACTCCGTATAAATAAGAAGTTTTTTGCTACGTAGGTTTAGTATAAAGTGTAGCCACGAAGTGTAACGATTCAATCAAAGAAAGATTATTTAACGTTTAATTTTCAAAATAATCTCTGTTATCTATAACAAAGATAACAAACTGTAACAAAGCAAAATGGCACATGTAAATCCTGCGAATGTTATTAATATGTTAATTGTTTCATTCCAAATTTNAAATATTCCACAAACATCTGTAAATAATAAAAAAATCAAATTACATAATACTATAAAGAATATTATACAAAATGCAATGGATGACTTATCATTTGCTATGCAGATCGACACTACATTATAATTCGAGAATTATTGGGATGCAAATATATGTAATGCAGAATTTGTTGGAGCAGACGAAGTAGAAGAACTTGACTGAAGAAAGTGATGAAGATGAGGAAGAAGGTACTTGTACATCAGAAAGAGTAATTTTAAATAATGACTATAAAAGAAGAGTTGTTGAGTTCTGGAAAAGTGGAAAAAAGAGACATTACACTTCATCAACAGTACACCGTCGTTTTAAAAAGGTAACGTCTTTATAGCAGCAAAAAATCTTCTGTATAAATGAAATCAATTTCTACAAAAAGGAAATACTCATAGACAAAAACTAATGGATATTTCTACATATGTCTTGAAAAAGTTTAAAGACGCTAACGACAACAACAAAATTATTTATGATTTAGATTTACGACGATAAGCGCTAGAAGCAAAAGAACAAATTAATCTTCCTCAATTTAAAGCAAGAGCAACATAGACCTTACATTTTAAAAGAAAACACGGGATTATGTTAAGAAAAATAAGAAAATCTATAAACCGTTCATCAAAGACAAATCAAGAACAATTACAAATTGCGTGCCAAGAATTCATAAATTCTGTGAAATCACTTCTAGATCTGTTTGAAACACAAAATATATATAATGCAGACAAAAGTGGATTCAATTTGGAAATACATTCAGGTAGAACATTAACAATACAAAATGTTAAAACAGTTGAAAACATAGTTCAATCACAATCAGCAATTACACACAGATATACAATTTTGCCTATTTCTGCAAGCGGACACCTACAATCATTTCTTTATTTGGTATTGAAAGAAGCCAGTGAAAGTTTTAGTGTAGAAGAGACTTTATTTAAACCTGCAAATATTTTTATTGCAGCATCAAAATCAGAAAAATTAACTACACAACATTTTCAATCTTGATTACAAATATATTTTTACCCACAACTGGAAGCTTCAGTGTGTTATTAATAGATTCTTGGAGCGGACATTGTCCTGAAAGCTTATAAGAGTTTATGCCATTTAAAGATAAAGAGATACGAATATTAACAATACCAAAAAAAATTACAGGAATGATTCAACCTCTTGATGTTTATAGATTTAGACTATGGAAAAACTTTGTGAGAACATTTAGTGATCATTATATTATTAAATTATGACATCAATTTACATTTGAAAAATAATATCATCAAATTACAATCTTTAACACATGTACAGCTATCTTCTCCACAATTTCATAATCTTATTAAATATGCTTGGTTTACAAGTGGCTACATTGAAGAACGACCACTACAGTTCGAAAATCCAGTAGATTTTTGTTTCTCCGGAAAAGATACAGGGTGCGTCGCCAAAATCCGGACAAATTTCAATTTGATATTCCCTCCGTTCAGTACCATTGGCAGATGTCGCGATTGGCATTCAAATAGCTTGACGCATGTACTAAACTACCATAACTTCGAAACAGTCGCAATGTTGAAAC
>NW_018025070.1:0-1185 GCF_002006095.1 Pseudomyrmex gracilis
TTAAAAGAAATAATGCAGCGGTTGTCAACATTTAATAAGCGGAAAGAAAAATTGTTTTTGTTTGATAGAAACACATTAAATTTTAGGTTTATAATATCAGAATAGTCGTATGATCAGAATCATTGGAGATTAAAAGATTTAATGGTTATTTTAGTGGGGTTGTGCGTTCAGGTCAGCAGCGATAGTGGACAGCAGCAGTGGTGATAGCAGCAAAAGGGTGGCGGCCGAGGTGCTATTCTTTAGTGAAGATTGATGTTCCAAAAATTAGTTTTTCATTCCGAGGTATTTACAGGTTTTTTACAACGTATACATGGCTCTGATAAGAACCGGTTTGTATAATTGAATGTGCCGGATTTCTCCGTCGGGTTCTGCGATGCCGTGATCGATCTCGTCTGCTGCAGGAGTGAGCTCTCCTCGTACTGGGCGATCGATGTCTGGAACGGCTTCTTTCTCTATGCTGTCGCTTCTTCTCCGGTTTGCACTGCGGGATGATCTCGCCGGTGATCTCGGTCTGTACTGCTGTAGAGATAGTTTTCCTCTCGGTCTGTACTGCTGTGGAGATAGCTTTCCGTGGCGATCGTTCCCAGTCACTGTCGCTCGACTGCGTGGACTGATCCTTATATACCAGTCTTTCCCCCTACACCCCTCTATGTACGCGAGGTGGAGGAAGTGTCTGTGTCGACTTGTGAATCCTTTGGCGCGGAGGAGAAGGTATTGGTGAGATGAGCGGTGGAAGAACCAGGCTGTCTCTAGGCGACGTGTATCTCCGGACCCTAATGTCCCACTGTGCTAGTAGGGTTCTGGGAGGCCGCGTTCGCCGAGGCGAGGGTATGTTGTGAGGTCGGAGTTTCCACGGCCGGAACGACTTTTCTATTGGTCCAATGGATTCCGCTCTCTGATTGGCTGCCTCTGGTTTTGCCACTCCAAATGGTTCCGAGATGAAGACCGCTCCGAGGTGTACCCCTGGCGATCGTGGAGGCGTTGGTCTGGTTATCTGGACCGCTGAAGCGTTGCTGGTGCTTCGGGATTAATGCTGCTGGTCTTCTGCTTCGGTGCCGCTCACTGTACGGCGATAGATATGCGCCGAGCGGGTCCAATGGATTCCGCTCTCTGATTGGCTGCCTCTGGTTTTGCCACTCCAAATGGTTCCGAGATGAAGACCGCTCCGAGGTGTACCCCTGGCGA
>NW_018025070.1:3070-4564 GCF_002006095.1 Pseudomyrmex gracilis
AGAAAGATTATTTAACGTTTTAATTTTCAAAATAATCTGTGTTATCTCTTTAACAAAGATAACAAATTATACCAAAGCAAAATGGTACATGTGAATCCAGCNAATGTTATTAATATGTTAATTGTTTAATTCCAAATTTCAAATATTCCACAAATATCTGTAAATAATAAAGAAATCGAATTACATAATAATATATTGGACATTATACAAAATGCAATGGATGACTTATCATTTGCTATGGAGACCGACACTACATTAAAATTCGAGAATTATTGGGATGCAAATATATGTGATGCACAATTTGTTGGAGCAGACGAAGTAGAAGAACTTAAAGAAAGTGATGAAAACGAGGAAGAAGATACTTATACACCAAAAGAAAAAATTGTAAATAATGACTATAAAAAAAGAGCTGTTAAATTCTGGAAAAGTGGAAAAAAGGGATATGACACTTTATCACCAGTACAAAATCGTTTCAGAAAGGTAACGTCTATGTCGCAGCTATATAGATGGTATCATTCTCTACAAAAAGGTGGTACTCATAGACAAAAACTAGTAGATATTTCTACATATGTCTTGGAAAAGTTCAAAACCGCTAACGACAACAACAAAATTATTCATGATCTAGATCTACGACGGTGAGCGTTAGAAGTAAAAAAACAAATTAATCTTCCTCAATTTAAAGCAGGAGCAACGTGGGTATTAAATTTTAAAAGAAAACACGGGATTGTGTCAAGGAAAATAACAAATATTATAAATTGTTTATCAAAGACAAATCAGAATCAATTACAAATTGCATGCCAAAAATTTATAAGTTTTGTAAAATCATTTATAAATCTGTTTGAAACACAGGGTGAGTAATCTGAATCTATCACCTCCAATAACTCGTTTGTGTGGCCAGGAAGCAAAAAAAGTTTCATATAAAAGTTGTAAGGTTCCGAGGGGGAACCAAAATGGCGTATCTTTTAACTTTTGATTTTGACCAAAAGTAGGTTACTTCAACCGGAAGTGGTTATATATATACGTGTATATATATACATATATACGTGTTCACGTGTAAATTTTTTACACGTGAAATTCGAATAGTAATTCTAAAATTTCAATACAATTCTAAAATTCATATAGGATGCTATACTTGCATTTCGTATATAAGAAATTTCAACTTCCCCCCTAATTGAAATTAAATTTACATTGCGAAAAACACTCTTTGGCCAGCAGTCGAACCTGGAATCTCCAGCTTTCCGTGCTGTCGCCTTACCTATTCGGCCACCGAGGCACTTGGAGTTTTTTCTAGCAATATTCATACATATATATAATTATTAAAATTTAAATTTTACGTGTAAAAAATTTACACGTGAACACGTATATATGTATATATATACACGTATAATTTCCGCACACCACTTAGCGAACGGCTCTCATGACCGAATACATATTTATTAGTTTGTAATTTTTAAAGCATTAAAAGATTCTTTAATTATTTTATAATGTCCATTA
>NW_018025071.1:0-4346 GCF_002006095.1 Pseudomyrmex gracilis
GTAGGACAGCCCGATGCATGCTTATTTGCGGATCTTTGTTAATTAAAATCTCAGTAACTATTGCAAATCTAGCAAAATGGTATAGGACTTTCCACTTCAGTTGTATTCCTTCTACCTGCCTACGAAAGATGTTAAAGCAATTCTGGGACTCCCTGTATATATATACAGGGTGTCTGACAACAAACTATACAGCCGACGTGTGTAGGTAGATCGAGTTATTCTGAACAGAAAAGGTATTTACCATTTTGAAAAAATCGCAATGGTTAGTAAAATATGAATTATTAAATGTGAGCCAATGACAGCGCGGGGAGCGATCATCGGACTCTATAGGCGTGCACAATTATCAGCTCTACTCCTCGTTCGCCGCTGCTCGCTGCGTACCACCGAATAGCGCCCGATTGCAAGAAACTCGTCGTGCCGCGCTTGTTTGTTTACTCCGCCTCTCGTTACTAAGACATTACATGAGAAAAGCCATTTTTTTTCATCTAATAATCGTGCACGCCTATAGAGTCCGATCATTGCTCCCCGCGCTTTCATTGGCTTACACTTATTAATTCATATCTCAATAAATATTGCAAATTTTGTAAAATGGTATATAACTTTTCTGTTCAGAATGACCCGATCTACCTACACACATCGGCTTTATAGTTTGTTGTCAAACACTATATATATATATATATATATATATATATATCATACATATATCACATACAAGGTTATCGAAAAGTATCGGACCCCACTAATATCTTCAGTTAGAATGCATTTTGGAGAACATGTCTAATAGCAAAGCTGTACGGCTTCAAGCGGTTATGCTAGTAAGCTACGGCAGAGAACTGCCCAAAGGTGATCGCGAGAAGTTGCTCAAATGCGTGATGTTCTAAGGCGTTAGCGGGAATCTGCCCGATAGCGTTGGCGGGGCCGATCTTTATTCTCTTACTCTCGCAGGCACCAATGTACGAGCTCTTGAGCAAACAATACGGATCACTGATTTTAATCTTTGATGCAGTGCTGTCTTCTTCTTAGCGAGCAGCAGTTACCTCGTGGACGAAAACAAACAGCCCAAAAAATTTTTTCTGTAACAAAAAAAGCCATTGCGCTTCAATTGATCGTCTCAAACATCTTCATTTTGTTTCCAAGAGCCTAGAAATTTTTTGTAAATATTATTAATTGATCTATTAGATTTTCAGCTGCTCAACGAGTTTTTTG
The DNA here is from genome assembly GCF_002006095.1 of Pseudomyrmex gracilis. NCBI lineage: Eukaryota > Metazoa > Arthropoda > Insecta > Hymenoptera > Formicidae > Pseudomyrmex > Pseudomyrmex gracilis. The sequence continues at coordinate 1,207 of NW_018025071.1, forward strand.
TTAGTGCTGATTGAAATAAACAAATCAATATTTGGACCAACACTTAATAATTAGTATTATTCTCTACTTAATTATTTAGATCAATTTTTTATCACCTACCTGATTAATTCTTCTTTGCTCTAATTAAGAATGACGGAGTTTTCTGAAAAAGATCGAATAACACTGTTAATGATGCGAGGATAGGGAAATCAACAAAGAAGGTATAAAACAGTAACGCGATTATTTAATTAATTTTTGGAATGAAAATAATAGGATCTCTAAAAGTACTGTAATCTGTACTATTCAACGTTTCGAGAACGTTGGTAGCGTTAAAAACCGCTCAAGATCTGGTAGACGTAAAACAGCAACAAATAATGATAAGGCATTAGATGTTTTACAGTTTTTCGTTGAAAATCCCCATATTTCCATCAATCGCGTTGCACAAGAACACGAAATCGGTCATGCATCTGTCAGTAAAATTTTGAAATTGAAAAAAAATAAATGGCATTCATACAAACTTCATTTGTGCCAAAAGTTGTCCGAAGACGATTTTGATAGACGCATCGAATTTTGTGATCTTATGATGGAGATGATTGTCGACGATCCTCTATTCCTTAATAATATTGTTTTCTCTGATGAGGCAACATTTGAACTGACTGGAAATGTAAATAGACAAAATTGTAGGTATTAGAGTGACGTTAATCTTCACTGGAAAAGAGACAATCATACTCAATATCCACAAAAAGTTAACGTATGGGCTTGTTACGTCCTGGCCCACGGTTACGGTCGGGCTATGGTGGAGTAACAGAGAGCTGTCGTTTCTTCCCTTCTCCGCACAGCAAGTCGGTGATCCTGCTGCAGCAGAGTCGAGCGAGTTTGCTTATGTTCGTCGACAGGTCAACGGCGTGCGCCGATCTTACTCTGTCTAGCGAACATTCGCTCTTTGGTCTCCTTTTGAGTCTGGAGAATTAACTCCACGGACTAAGGACAAGACCGTGCAATCGATTGAGGATGTGGAATGATGAGAGGTCGTCTTAATTAAACGGAAAAATTATGCTACGTACATTATTAATTTATTCATTTAATGGTATTACAATTTTTAGATGCGTGTTCGTGTGTATGAATGTGATATCGCAAATTCTACATTGAAACGGAGGGTCATTGCTTGGAAGCTAGAGAGGGTGTAATACTATATGTATATATGTGTGTATGCGTGACGCAATGTGTGTGCGAGGGGCCTCCGGCGGGGTTTTACAGATGTAACTGTGTCGGGTGCATGTTTAAGACGCCGATTCGTGGTATAGAAATCATTCAAGGTCTATTTCTATTATTTCATGGATTTTTGCGGAACTTGGAGGGAATATTAAATAAAAATGGTGGACGGGAACTAAACGGATATCATCTATATAAGGGAATTTAACTGGGAGAAGTTTTCTGGCTGGAGTGGTTATCACCCGGAAGATTTCGGAAGGATCTGTTGTTAGAGGGTCGATTATAAAGGGGATTCTTTCCGGATTTGCTTTTTTATAGGTGGAGGCTAATTGGAGGAAGTGTTGTAATCTAGGATCGAACGGAGGGGTGGTTGATCATGTCGAGTCGGAGGATTCATCATTCGCGGGTTCATCTCTGGATGTAGATGGTTTAGGGGAAGAGCAAGGGGGAGGTGGAGGAGTCGGCGCGGATTGCAGATCCGCGGGATTTTCTGCGGGATGAGCGGATTCGGGGTGCGTAGGAAAGGGGGAGCAAAGAGGTGAAAGAGGCGGATTGTTCACAGGCGAACAAGGGGAGGATTGAACGTCTGCGGGAAGATCGGGGGTTATCGGTGAGTAGGAGGGAGCGCCATACCACGAATCGTCGTGTGTATGTGTCTGTGTGTGTGTGTGTTGCGAATGCGTCGGTGAGTGTAAGTGCGCGTGCGATTGAGTTGTATGTATATCGGTGGGTTTTTCTATTCTATTGTCGCTGCTGGAATCGTTTTTTAATGTCTGAGAGGTGGCGTCACTGGGCCTGGTCGGCTCCGCTTCGTCTTGCGCGAGCGCTGCCGCTTGTCGCAATTTTGCGTTGCGTCGGTAGCGCTGGGCCTTTTTACCCGCTCGCAAAATTCTCTGCCGGGGTTCAACTTAAACGATTTTATGCAATTACAATTTATGGTATTGTGTTTTTTTTTGTTATTGATTGGCTTCGCGACCGTTTTTGGAGATGTCGAGTCTTGTTTACCACGTGGTTTAAGGAAGAAAATGAAGAAAAGAGAAAAAAAAACTTCGGCTGCCACCCGAGACGGTCATACACCGCGAGTAGCCCTTTTGAACACTTCGGCTGCCACCCAAGACGGTTATTGTTTTAACTTCAACGTTCTTCTCTTTTGATAATAAAATATACAAACAGACTTTTGGTATGCCTATGAATTCTCCTCTATCTCCAATTATTTCTGATATTGTTATGCAAGACTTGGAGAAATTCATATTAAAAAAATTAAAATTTAAACCCTCTTTTTATTTTAGATATGTTGACGATATTATTCTAACAGCACCTGCGGATAGTTTAATTTTACTTTTAGACACGTTTAACAATTATAATAATAGATTACAATTTACAATAGAAGTTCCAAATAATGATTTTTTAAGTTTTTTAGAGGTTAAGATTTTTAATTATAATGATAAATTAATGTTTGATTGGTACCATAAACATACTTTTTCAGGTAGATATTTAAATTTTTACTCGGCTCATCTACAATCACAAAAAATTGGCACAGTTTTGAACATGGTTGATAGAATTATACTACAGGGTGAGTCATTTGAATCTATCACCTCTAATAACTCGTTTGTGTGGCCAGGAATCAAAAAAAGTTTCATATAAAAGTTGTAGGGTATAGAGGGGGAACCAAAATGGCGTACCTTTCAACTTTTGATTTTGACCAAAAGTAGGTTATTTCAACCGGAAGTGGTTTGTTTAAAACGGAAACCCCTTTTTTTGACACCGGAAAATGAAAAAGCGGAAAATTATACGTTCAGATATAACCTTGGCTGTTTTAAAAGTTTCAAGATGGCGAACGAAGACGGCGGACAAAAATTTTAGTCAACCGATTTGCACCAAATTAAGTTTACGAGGGTTTTTGGGGTTGCTGATCACGAATATGAAGTCAGATTTGCAAAATTCAAAAT
>NW_018025072.1:0-4345 GCF_002006095.1 Pseudomyrmex gracilis
AGCCTGCGTCTCTTTTTCCTGCTTTGCCTTCTCTATTCGTTCCTGAATTCTTTTACGAGCTTTGTCAAGTTCTATATTAATATCTTTTGAACACCGCTTTTTAGATATTTCCTGAATATCATAAATTATTTCTTCTTCTGTCTGTAACTTCTCATTGATTATATTAATTTCATTCAGATTCTTTGTCTTTGCTCTTTCATTTTTTAATCTCTGCAAAGCATTTCGCACAGAGCTGCTACTTCTGATTTCAAATTGTCTTTTTTTATAAGTAGATTTTGGTGGTACGGGTACAAACTTTTCTTTTTTTTTAGATATTTGTATATGATTTTTCTCTTTTTCATTCTCATTCTTATCATCATCATCATTATCATCATCATCAAATAAAATATTTCTCTTTTTTTTTCTCATGCCTCTTCTAGTTTCTTTATCTGTATCAAGCCCATCTGTATCCTCGGCCATTGGAAGCATCTCTCTGGCTTTTCCATATGAATCTATAAGAAATAGAACAATACATATTTTAATAGTAAACTTACCGACAGTATCAAATTTTTTTAAATTTAGGACATATAAACTTACCATAAGTTTTTCGTACTGAACATGGAAGAACTTTCCATGTTTGACAGTCTGCATCTATATATGCCTTTACTGCTCTGTCTTCATCTTTTGAATTTTGTGGACATAGAACTATATCATCAAAAATCCACTTGGTTGGGACAACAGAAGTAATTGTTTGTCCTTCTTCATCTTGCGGTTCAATTATGCTATACTGCTTTATCTAAAATACAATAAATCTTTCTGATAGTAAAACAACAAAATAAAAAATAAAAACATTTCTACATATTCTATCATAACTTCTTTTAAAAGTCGTGAAAATCATGATTAATACAAACTACAGAGATATCAGGTTATTAAGAATAATAGTGCAATCAGTTCAGGTAAAAAGAACAGACCTATTGACTGCGTTCAGACAGAACAAGCTGCATTTTAGCTATCGAACGTGATTGGCTCTTACTTTTAGAACCAACGAATCAACGTTGAGTATTGACAAGATAACAAGTCAACGAGTGTTCTGCTGAACGCAGCTATTGAATTGATGTCGAATTTCGACATCGAAATTATATTGATTTAATGATTTCGATGTCAAATCAATATCAATTTGACGTAAAAATTCATTATCATTACTCGTTAAGAAATACAGCCTAAAAAGGAATTATACAGATATTTATATAATTCATTCTTATATATTTCAACATTTATCTTAAAGTAATGTTTTAAGATGCTAATACAGCTATAATAATTGATTTATGACATTTTAAAACTTAAAATGGTACTTAAAACGATAATAAATAATATAAGAACGGATTACAAACACTAACTAAAGACTTTGCGCTTTTAAAGCGCTTTTTATGCGCATGATTGAAGCAGATATTTTTACGTGTTTTTCAGAGAAAATTACACGTTTTCAAGCAACTTTTAAGTTTTAGAAATTATTTTTAGAACATTGTGAATCGAACCCAATCAAATTATTCATCTGCAAAAAAAGTGCGTAACTGACAGCACTTTTAAAAGGTGCGTTCTCAACAGCGCTTTCAAAGCGCTTTGCACGTGCTGCTGTGCTACGTGGGTAGTCTATCGAAAAATATTACATTTAAACCACAACTTTAATTTTGGAGAAATAATTAATTTTATGAGCACCGATAGCAATAGATTAGTCAATAGTTGTCCCAGTTTTCATACATTTTGGAGTATACCCCATTACAGGTAAATGCGTAATAATATTGCAATATCTTTATACAGCATAATTATAATTTTTTTACATTTCCACATTGCGTTTGTTGACAAGTGTAACAGCAAAAATTGTTTTAGTTATTCGTGACACTGTATCTTCTCTATCAGCAAATTGGAGCTTTGTTTCTAGCCGGTGTCGCATTTTCGATAATACTTATACCAATCAATAAAGTAATAGCAAATAAAATTGGCAAACTCAGTTGCAAAATGATGGAATATAAAGATCAAAGAGTGAGGCTAATGAGAGAATTATTTCATGGCATGACTACAATTAAAGTTAATGTATGGGAAGAGCATTTTTTAGTATAATTTTAGATAAACAATTTAAATAAAGATATTGTTGGTTTCTTGTTTTTAGCATTCTTATCTAAATATTTTTTTTATAAGAGAAAACGAGATAAAATACTTTTGTTTATTATTTGATCAGTTTTGATTTTTAATACATTTGATGTATTGATTATTTTGTATAATATACGCTTACTCCCCTAACAGCACGCGACATACTGCGTATCATCCCATTTTCATATTCAATATACTGTACTCATCCGTAACGTACTGAGATATACGGATAACGTCATTTACAGTAGAATTCGGTTTTCTGTCGCGCGCGTATGTTCTCAGGATGTACGCAGTATTACTAAAGTCATACGTACCCCTTTTTATCGCGCGCGTACATTCTCAGGTTTAACTGAAGGTACGTATATCTATGCCATCTGCATATGTAAAGTTCTTTCCTCTTTCTCGTAGCCGCCGGCAGCCATAGGATAGGATCCAAAATCGACTTGAGATATCAAAGGTAATCCTTTTACTTCTTTACTTAATATTTTATTGTTGTGAATTTTCTTTTTATTGTTCTCGTTGCGTGGATTGAATAAAAGGGTTTAGTCCAATATTGATCGTCGTAGAAAAAGTTTATTACTTTGAGGTATTGTACAAAATATCGAAAAAAAACTAGCGCCTTACGTGCTTTCGCTTTCAAAATACTTCTCCACGATTCACTAAAGTGACTATACATTGCATTCTTTTCTTTTTATTAGATATTGCCAACACAACAGAAATAAAAACTACTCACGCGCATGACGGAAATAACGCCATTTGCGTGCCTTACTTAAACTTAATTCCAACACTCCTCCTTGAGTAGTTTTGTACGTAAATAGATAAATCTACCTTTACTTAACGGTTTAGTGAATATGTCGGCTAACTGATCTTTGGATTTAACATAGTCAGGATCAACGGTTCTACCTACATGATCTTGAATAAACTGACGCTTAATCTCTATGTGTTTCTTGCCTTTGGTAATTTTTCCTTCATCAACATTCTCCAACATTTTCATAGACGCTTTGTTATCAATAAGTAATTTAGACGGTTCGTTCACTGCTTGTACTTTAAGTTCTTTCATGATTCTTCTAATCCAACAGATTTCTTGAATTCCTAGTACAGCTGCTCGATATTCGGCTTCTGCGGATGATATAGCTGTCACTCTTTGCTTTTGAGCTGCCCAGACAATTGGTCCTCCATAATCGACTAAAATTCCGCTAGTTGAATTCATGTCGGTATCATCTCCTCCGTAATTTGCGTCAGTGAAGACTTGCAGTTTTGCGTTCTTGTTGAAAAATATTCCATACTTTTCAGTTCCTTGGAGATACCGAAATACTCTTTGAACAGTTCTCCAATGACTGACCTTCGGTCTATTCACATGACGACTAAGATAATTGACTGCATAGCTTATGTCAGGCCGAGTCATTGTAGAGAGGTACAAAAGGCTGCCAACAGCTTCACGATACGGTTTGTTTTTCAGATCTTTATCATTCATGAGCTTGTTCGTCAACATGCCAGGTTCCATGGGAGTACTTGCGTCGTATGCATCATCAAATCCGAATTTCTTTAAAATCTTTTTTGTGTAGTCAGATTGACTAATGAAAATTCCATTCTTCTTNATTTCAATGTCCATACCTAAGTAGTGCAACTTTCCTTGATTTGGTTTTTCAGTCGTGACTTCAAATTCACTTGACAGTTTTGACATAACCGACTTGACTTCATCTTTATTTAAACCAGTAATCAGTCCATCATCAACAAAGATAGCCAATATAATTGTGCGACTCTGATTATAAAATACGCACGGATCATCATCTGTCGCTTCAAAACCCAGATTTTTCAAAAATTTTGTAATTCTTTTATTCCAAACTTTTGGTGCTTGTTTCAATCCGTAAATACTCTTAACCAGTTTACAGACTTTGCCAGATCCATCTTCAAATCCTTTTGGTTGAGTCATATAAATTTCCTCAGATAAATTTCCGTTTAGAAAAGCGGTTTTTATATCAAAGGTTTCAATATAAAAATTTTCTTGGTTTGCATGACTTAAAATGAGTCTAATACTTGCATAACGAGCTACCGGAGAGAATGTTTCGTAGTAGTCAATACCGGGTTTCTGATCATANCCTCTTGCGACGAGTCTAGCTTTCTTTCTACCATCGCTTTTGACACGAAACACCCACTTACATGTAAGAGCTTGACGATTTTTAGGAAGTTCAGTTAAGGTCCAGGTTTTCATTTTCTG
>NW_018025073.1:0-4344 GCF_002006095.1 Pseudomyrmex gracilis
AATACCTTGGTATTTATTTAGGACAAAATACCTGGCGACCGTGGCAGACGGTATAAAGCGTGAGTACCCGGCTAAATTCTATCTGAAACCGGTCACAACCTAACTCTAACCTTTTTTTACGAGAGGAAATGCTTTATGCATTCCCGGCCTCCCTGGGAAGAAACAAGGATATGTGGAACTCTCTCTAAGCAAAGATTACCCACTAAAACTCCTTGATGACCATCATCTGAAGCTGAGGGAGAAATCCCTGGGAAGCCAGAGGCTATTACCTCACGGGACCCCCCTCCCCATTGCCTCCAAGCTTTAGCTGGGCTATCACTAACTGAGAGCTTTACGCTCACTATGACGGAAAAAGGGGCCATAGCCTTCCTTCGTCATCAGTGGGGTTACGTGCTATGAGAGTTGAGAGTACCCGCTCACACCCCTCGTGTAACCCCGGCATCAAACCCCCAGATGTGGTGACGTCTCCTCAAAACAAAAGGATCCCCCGCATCACGCAGCCCAAGGGCTGAGCAAGCGGAGGCTTCTCCTCCAAAGATTAAGATCTCTTATGTCCTGAAAGATTTGGGTTCTTCCAGGACAAAAAACCTGGCTTCGCCTTCTTGGGCTGGGAAGTTCCCAGCAAAGCGGCAAAAGCACACCTCGCCCGCTCTGACTTATTCTCGAGCACTTCCTCCTTTTTTGCAGCCGCTACTCCTGGTATCTTTTTCGGTGCAGAAAGCTCAAGGAAGCCAGGTGCGGCCGCACTTGTCGCCTTTGGCCCTACTGAGGCTCCTTTACTACCTTCATGGAGTGCCTCTCTTGTTTGATGGAGCAGCGGCCAAAGCTAACTGGCTTGCAGGGGAGGAGGACTCCGGAACTTTGTCTAGATCGGGAGGAGTAGGGCAAGCCTCCGCTTTTCCAGGGGCCGGCTTCTTGCCGGGGACCAAAAAGGCCAAGAAGCCGGTACCCCTAAACAGTGCTCAGTAGGGCGACTGAGGTCCGCACAAAGCGGGCACCTCGGTTTTTTTGCCCGGCACTTTTCGGCACTATAGCCGAGGTCGCCGCAGAGATAACACCTACTGCTGCGGTCCGTTGAAGAACACAGTCTTTGAACGTGCCCGGTGTGCATGCAGCGGTGGCACCTTATGGGTCTGGGCGGCAGGGCCTTAACAGAGATAAGCACCCAGCCCACTTGGACGCGGCCAGCTCGGGCTAGCTGCTTTAACGCCGCTACTGGGCACTGTGCCCAGCATGCGCATGCCCCTGACGGCGACGTCCAGGTCGGACCGACTTGTACGTCGCACTCACGGCAACTCCCAACATTAGCCAGGGCTGCTTCTAACTCTTTCCGGGTACCAGCATCGAACCTGCCACCCGGATGGCACCCACCTTGGCGGGCCGTCCAACTTTGACGCCAAAGTTTACGGACCCAATAACCTCCCTCATGCGGGAGGCGAGAACATCCGCCTTGGCATCCCTTCCGCCGCCGGAGATTTGGATCATCATGCCCCCTGCGACAGTCCGCCTTACTCGGATTCCTGCAATTCCCAACTCTTTGATCTTAATCGCGGCCCGGCACTGCGCATGACCGCGGCGTACGACGCACTCTCTCTCTCCGCCACGAGAGTGATCGCCACGGTTGTCGGAACTTGCGGCGTCCGCCTCTTTACATCTTCTTGGTATNCCTTGTTTGGGGACCTGCTACCCCCAGGCGTGAGAACACCCGGGGAGAGCCGCACTGCAACTTTGGCCAAAGCCTTGGCCGGCCGCTTGGCTTTCTTCCCCACTACCGTGGCCTACGCGCCGCCGTCACCCGCGGCCGGCCGCCCGCGTTGAGCTACTTGCTCCGCCGGCCGGGTCGGACGAGGCTGACTCCGTGAGGCGAAACGAGAAAAGAGAGTTTTTCCCCTATCGCTTTCTCGGCCGCCGGCAATCGCGTCGCCTTCTTCTTTGTGGGTGTTGACTCAGCGCCCGCTAACTTGCGCTCAATAATTGCTTTTATCTTTCCAAGAACGTCCTCAAAAAGACCAGCTCCCGCAGGGACGGCGGAAGAGGCGGAGGCATGCGGGCCTTGGCTCGCGAGCTCTCCATCTCCGTCCAAAGTTTTTGTGTTTTCGCTCGCAGCTCCTGATTCTCCAGATACAATCTGGAAGAAGCCGAAGCGGAACAGTACCGCGGGTTATCCCGAAGACGCCCATTCAGCGTCTTTAAGATGACCCGAACATTATAGGTCGCGTCCCGAAGGGCCCTTACGAAAGAACCCTTCAACCATTTGGAGCAGAACGCGACCTTCTCCACCGCCTGGAGTTCTTTATGAACTCGTCTTGCTACGTCTTTCATCAAAAGAACGGCGAGTTCCTCGTCCAGCGGTGAAGAAACCAACTCCTGAGGCAGGGATAGTCGCCGGTAGCGCCGGATGACTTCGGTCTCCNAATCCGAATTGTCATCCAATCCGGCGGAACTCCGCATTGCCTCCTCCAGGGCGCGCTTTGCAGTAGCGAGCCGTGCGCTTCTCTTCTTTTTGTCGGCCTAGACCGATAAACTTGCCGTGCGTGGGCTTCCATCTACGCGTTTTAGCAGGAGCGTCTATCTCTATCTCCTCCTAAAACTCAGAGTTTAGGAGAGANGAAGAGGATCCGAACAGGAATCCTTTTTTGCTGCCCGCCTCACCACTCATCAGCGCGCCGGTCTTCGCAGGCGTAGNTTNACTAGAGGGGTCTGCGGTGCACCTCTCCGGCAGCCTATTATGGGATGACGACGGGAGGGAGACTTGGACGATATCCCTCTCTCACCGGGACCTGGTCCGGTAAGTCCGTAGTTTTCTTACTGCTCATCTTTATATATTTATAAGAAACGGTTTGATTTTGGAGTGGTTTTCTCTTAGTCTGATTGTCATCCAAGACAAATGAGGCCGGACTCCCCGGATTTGTTCTCAGGGACTTTTTTTCCCTACTTCCCCTCTTAGCTTGTCTGCTCACCAAGGACCTGTTTAGCATGGAAGACCCTGCCAAAAACCGAAGCTCCCGCCAACATTGTTCNTCAAATTCTTGAGCCCGGGCACCACGACAAGGTGANGGAAAATCGCCCGGGAAAAAGTGATACAGGCCTTATCTCCATCTATAAAAAGAGGCCTTCATCCCGATGTCTCTCCCTATTTTCCTACGCCAAAGGGAGACCCTAATATACACTACCTCAATCCCCGGAACACGGTTCCAGGGATATGGTAGGCGCACGCGTGCTGCATCACGGTAGTTTATAGTAAAGCGATGCAGTGCTCTTACTCAGCGAACGCCTGTATTGATGGCCAGACCGCCCATGTCCTGTGTGTCACCCGACGTGTGCTCCCGACACCACCCTGTGCCTTCTGCGCGGTGTCCCCGGCACACGGCGAGACCTCCACTCCCCGGCGAGGTAAGTGATGGAAGGCCAGCGATCCCGGGCGCTTCCGGTAGCTTCTCCAAACCACCGGCGCGACCGGCAACAACACAGGAGTAAGCAAGCCCAAACCACCGGTCAAGCTACGCTAGAAGTTCAGAAACATTTCGCCATACTGCAAGATGTCTCCGGCCGCGGGCCATTCTCCGATTGTTAATACAGGGTGAGACGGATCNCTGTCGTGGTCACAATATCTTCCAGACCGGTCTTTCCGGTTCTCGTAACCTTTACCCGTGTCCCTGCTTTTGAAATTTTATACAGGAAAAAGCAGACCTCTGTTGGAGAATGTGTGGCATCGTGTTCTGCCCGCATGTTCGGGTGGGAGAACAAGTGCTTATTCACTTTCCTCTACCCGTATTGCATCTCCGAGATTTAGACTAGGGCGAGTGCGCACCTCTGTTGGCCNGTGTGTGACGTCTTATGTTCCGGGATATTTGTATCTATCCACTTTTTCTACCCGTGTTCCCGTCTCCGAGTTTTTATACAAGGAGGAAGGCGGACCCCTGTTTACTAAGGAAACGCTGCTGAAAGGCTCTCCGAGAACCGGTAGGATCCCGCAACAACGTTCTCCTGTCTTCCGCGTTTATATCCCTCCCAAATTCTAATCACGTCGCGACCTGTCTTTCCTGAGTCCTCCTATTTCTTTTAGNATGGTGGAAGGCGACCCCTGTGCTCATCTTCAAGGCGACCTTCAAGTTTTCCAAGGAAAGGTTTGACCCCTGTTTGAAAATGTGTGGCATCCGGACTTACCCGCATGTTCCGGTGGCAAGTCCGGCGCCTAAGCCACCTGCATCCATTTCCTCCTGTCCGTGCCCCTGCTTCCGAGTTTTTAGCTAGGGGAAAAGCAGACCCCTGCTGACCGATGTGTGACACCGGGACCTCATGAATGGGAGCGATTTTGATCCACCGCCACCTACCCGTTCTATG
>NW_018025074.1:0-3886 GCF_002006095.1 Pseudomyrmex gracilis
AAATACAATACGTGTTGTGCGTGTACTTGGCGCCTGTTTTTACCTTTTTTTAAAAAGGTAAGTTTTTAGAGTATCACACACTTTATATTTTGTAAAAGACTGAGCTGGAACATCACAAATGAATGCTTTAATTTTAAATGGATATATTATTCCATTAACTGTTACACCATGGGTAACCAAATTTTGAGCTTCTTTTACGAAAGATTGCAAAAATATATTAGCGTCTGCAGGTTTTTCATACCCATGATAAATTCCAATAATGCCAACATTGTTGTAATTGTTAACCAAACTGCATAAAATAGGGTAGACTTGACTCCCCGAACTTTTAGATAAAGGCAAGCCATCAATATTAACAATAATTTCAATTATCTGTAAATTTTTAAAGGAATATTGCGAAGCTTCTATAAGTTTTTCTACGCAATGATTTATCCCAAAATGATAATAGTGTCCTGGTTCAACATCTGTATGTATTTTTCTCAAAGTGCCTAATAAAGTACGAGCATCTCGAGGAAGTTCTGGATATCTAGGTTTTATATATAACATCAATTCATTTAATGCAACGTGAGNTATCCGATTTCTAATCGCCCATCCTTGCAATTGGAATGTAATACTTACATTATTATTCTCACAACGTTCAATATTATTTAAAAAATTGTGATTTACTGTACTGTTATCATTAATGTAACTATTATTATCATCTGCACCATCATCATTAATGTAACTATCAAAATCATTTGCATCATTATTATCTTCATTATCTAAAATGTTTTTATCAGTATTAAGTAATGTATCATTATGAATGCTATATGATAGACTATTATTTCCAACTAAAGATGTGTTCATAGGTAATAAAGATAAATCACTAATAGAATCCACGATATTAACACTTGCATCAGCTATCTTTTTTGCACGTATATAATATTTTTTATTTACTTTAGGCATGTTGAAAAAAAATATATTATCACTGGTACTTACTGCAGTGAATTGATATTCTATATACAGGGTGAGTCATCTGAATCTATCACCTCCAATAACTCGTTTGTGTGGCCAGGAATCGAAAAAAGTTTCATATAAAAGTTGTAGGGTTTCGAGGGGGAACCAAAATGGCGTACTTTTCAACTTTTGATTTTGACCGAAACTGGGTTACTTCAACCGGAAGTGGTTTTTTTAAAATGGAAACCCCCCTTTTTGACACCGGAAAATGAAAAATTAACATCATATTCATGATGTCGTGATCGGCGAACCATAGACCAATCACTTGCTCTCTGCGTAAAGGTTTTAATGGTTACCCTAGTTGGATGCCTTCTATCAGGATAACGTTGAGCATACAGACGTTCAGCTCTCGAAAAATTATTCCTACATTCCCCCAATATTTTGATTATGTCCACGATTTTGTTTGGTGGGTAGGCTGTCATATTAAAGATAAGAAATTACCTGAGTTCTAAAAGTATTGATTTCTCAATAGATACAAATAAGCGGAGATATCGTTGCTATTTAAGCATTCACGTCTGCTTTATGATTGCAGGATAATAGTCATGGTCATAGCAACCTAGCGGAAGAGCTACATACGAACTAGTCGCGCATAACTATGAATGTCTGAAAGTCAACCGATTTTCACCAAATTTTGTACACGGGAGTTGGTAGAGTTATAACACGATTATCATTAACATCATATTCATGATGGTATCGACCTATGCATTCAAGAAAATGGACGGAATTTCGAACAGTTAATTCGCTAAGTGTACTACATAGCGAATTAACTGTTTGAAGTTACAAATTAACTAAATAAAGCACCCCGATAGTGAGAGACAAGGGGACTCACGTAAATAAAGCACCCTGATAGTGAGAGGCAAGGGGACTCACATAAATAAAGCACCCCGATAGTGAGAGGCAAGGAGACTCACGTAAATAAAGCACCCCGATAATGAGAGGCAAAGGGACTCACGTAAATAAAGCACCCCGATAGTGAGAGGCAAGAAGACTCACGAAAATAAAGCACCCCAAAGGGAACAAAAAACTACCACGTCCACGCCGTTGTTCCTGGGTAGTGCTAAGAGTAGTAATTTCTATTAATTTTGGTTAAAAATTTTGTCCGCCAGCTTGGTCCGCCATCTTGAATCCGCCATTTTGAATTTTGCAAATCTGACTTCAGATTCGTGATCAGCAACCCCAAAAACCCTCGTAAACTTAATTTGGTGCAAATCGGTTGACTAAAATTTTTGTCCGCCATCTTCGTTCGCTATCTTGAAAATTTTAGAACTGCCAAGGTTATATCTGAACGTAAAATTTTTTGCTTTTTCATTTTCCGGTGTCAAAAAGGGGGGTTTCCATTTTAAAAAAACCACTTCCGGTTGAAGTAACCCACTTTCGGTCANAATCAAAAGTTAAAGGTACGCCATTTTGGTTCCCCCTCGAAACCCTACAACTTTTATATGAAACTTTTTTCGATTCCTGGCCACACAAACGAGTTATTGGAGGTAATAGATTCAGATGACTCACCCTGTATATAGATAATAGTTTATTTCCAGTATTGTTATTCTCTCGAAAATTCTCTTCTCGTATATTCCAGAAGTTGTTGTTATTTCAAGATATCTGAAATTAATTTATTTTATCGTTGAAATACTATAAAATAAAATTTGTGGAAATTAAGCAAAAAATGTAGAGACAATGAATACTAAAGACAGCTGCAGCAGTGAATTGGATTGTACAAGTATAGTTAATAAAGATAAATCATTAGTAGATTCGATATATTAAAATATACATCAGCTATCTTTTTTGCACGTATATTATTTTTTCTATTTACTTTTTTCTATTTAGACATGTTTAAGAAATATATTAATCACTACTGATACTTACTTAACTGCGGTGGATTGATGCTCCAGGTAATTTTATTTACAGGCGTCAGCTTCCGGGGAAGGATTCCATGCAAATTTGTGCCAGATTGGGAGCAAGGGTGGCAAGGGTGAATTCTGGATGACCATGGAGGGTGCTTGACGTCATAAGAGTAAGAGATTAGACACGCGCGCGCGAACACGCCGAGAGACTAAAGAGCATTGAGAAAGAAAGAGAGAGAGAGACTGAGAGAGAAAGAAAGAAAGAGAGAAGACGGAGTTGAAGCATGTGGGTGAGAGATGGTTTTAAGAGAGAGGATTACAAGAGGAGATCTTGTAGGCCAGTAATAGGTACGCGCGAAAAATTTCACGGGAAAAAAAGGCGCGGGATGAGTAAATAAACTTATTTCGAGAGAATTATGAGTAAATCTCATTTCGGATTTCTCCAAATAACAACAGCTTCTCGAAGATTCGAGAGAATTATGAGTAAATCTCATAATTCTCTCGAATCTTCGAGAAGCTGTTGTTATTTAGAGAGATCCGAAATTCATCCATTTCATTGTCGAAATGCTGAAGAATGTTNGTAGAACATGTTGTAAAGACAATGAACGTGGAGACAGCTGCGGCAATGGATTATATTATGTTACAAATGTGTCATAATAATGATTTCTCTTTCATTCGTATTCAACTTTCTTTTCTCATCAAAATCTATCAAAGTTACGTCATCTATATATATGTACAATTTTTATAAGTCTACTTACCTCGTATTCTACTGCAACAAATGCACGAAAAACTTTATTTAGAAGTATAAAAGTAGACGAGATCATAAGATGATTGCCGGTTGCCGGTTTCTCGATGAGACGAGACGACAAGAAACCGAGACAAAAGACGTATGAAACATTAGGACGCGATAATAACGTACTGGCAGCTTCTCTTTAACTTTCTTACAGCATGCTAAAGCGGTGGAATGGATGCGCACAACAGTAGCGAGTTCTAACTGTATGAACTTGCTGTTTTTGTCCGCATCTTTTCCATCTCTTCAGCATACTGTAAGA
>NW_018025075.1:0-4285 GCF_002006095.1 Pseudomyrmex gracilis
CTTTTCACACACACACATTATTTGTTATTATCATTATTTTGTTAAATTTTTAAATACANATACAACTATATATGTATATATTTATATATAAACATAACTATTATAATATTGCCTTACTAGTTTTTATTTTTGATGTTTTAAAGACAATGTAACGCTAATTATACACAAATCTATTATAGTATTTTATTTTTTATTCTTAATTTTTTAATAATTGATTCACTATGACATTTATCTGTTGTCATAGTTTTTTACTTTCTTAATTAAATATATTTTACTTTTTTACACATACCGTAAGTAAGTTTCTTATATCACGTAAAAGCTAATAATTAAATAATTAAATATGATATAAATTATTAAAGTCACTTTCAATGCAGTTACTCTTTTCAATGTTCGCGATAATTTTATGGTAACACATGGCTGTCGGTATTATTGGTAACCGCGTCGGTATGTGTCATCGGTCACCGTGCCGGTACATATGGATTAAATCTCGGGCCGCTGGCGCGTGCTAGTAGGAGGCAGCCGGAGGAGAACTACTTCTCCTCACGGCGCACGATATGGTGCTCCGCACTGTACATGACTTATACTGACTTTCAAATGTCGTAAAACTCAAAAAAATTTATAAAATCTTATAAATATATAAAAACTCTAAATGCATTGGCTTTTATGAATTAATTACTATGCTTGTTCACATTCTATTATATCTTTTCCTTTCTCTTCTCTTTTCTTTCTTTGTTTTGCAAAACGTAGCCATTCAGCTACGATGTTGTCGAACTCCGTCTCCGTCATCGGTGAATGTTGTAAAATAATTTCTTTTGGAAAGAAAAATAAAATTAGTAAAGTACAGCAAATTTTGACTTATACATGTACAACATACTTCGCATAATTTTAACAAAATATAAATCTGAAACTTTAAAATTATTTTGTATTCTTTTCCAGGAACACTTTATTGCACAATCATTCGTAAATGGGTGATTCTCTGTGAGCGCGTAAATTTCAACTTTCAGTTTTGATAAAAAATAATTATTATTAACTAACGGATAGGGGTGAATTATGTTTTTTCATACCATTTTAAGTCACCATTCGTAATATGAATACGTGACTATGCAATATAAAAAACTTTTCTATGTTTTTTATGTCAATATACCACGGAGATTACAGTCCACGGAGATAACGTTTTTTGAGAATTACCCAAATACTTTTGATAAAGTGCGATGAATAGTATCTCTTAAATTATTGCCTCCAATTTTTAGTAAAAATTCTTTCTAAAAAGAAACAGGACAATTAGAATACATTCCATTTTCTTATGATAATAATCAATTTCAATTACATGATAAAACACAGTCAGTATAGAAAGATACAAAAATCGTGAACACATAATCAATTATTAAATTGACAAATAAAGTTATGTACTTACAAATTGCATTACCGCTTCATCAGTGTTCTTTAGACTCGAATTCTTTTATATTTTCAATAGAGTTAAGAGGTAATATTTGTGCGATAAGACTATCATCGCTGCTACTTCTCATTGTAACGGCACTACTTTTTATTGCATCCTCGAGTCTGCTTACACGTTGCTTAATGTCTTCTAACAATAAATTTGCTGTTGCCTGCATCCGTAGTAATTGCTTGAAATATTCTGCAATATAAGTGCCGTGATATATATAATTGAATATAATGTTAATATATATTATCAAAGTAAATATATATGCTATTATTTATACTCATATAAATACTGAAATGTCATAATATGTAACACACATATGCAGAATACATAATAAAAATATTGTATAATGCTGCTTTAATATAATAAAAATATATATAAATAAAGAGGAACAAAAAAACTTCAATAAAATATTCAAAAAAGGAAGGCCAATAAGAGCCTTAACACGGATGTTAGTGTGTAACAATTAAGGATTTATTAATATTTGATAGTAACGTTTCGATCCTAGGTTTGGATCATCTTCAGACAAACGCCTGTACAAAAAAAAATATATAAAATGCATATATAAAAAAAGATTATAAGAAGCAACGATTTCTTTTGTACCACCTTTTTACTTAAGATACGTTGATAACGTCGCCATGGCCATTCCGAAAACTTGTCATGGTCAGGTTTTGGACGTCTTTAATTCTTATCACAAGAGATTACAATTCCTGATGGAAGTTAAAGAGGATAGTTCTTTGAATTTTTTGGACGTCACATTGATCACCGTTAATAACTTTTTAATTACTGACTGGTTCCATAAACCAACTTTTTCGGGACGTTTTCTTAATTTTTTCTCTTACCATCCAATGTGTCAGAAGAAGGGCACCATTATAAGTTTAGTGGATAGAGCGTTTTTGCTCTCTCACCCTTCCTTCCATAGAAGGAATGTGCAGGTTTCACAGAAAAATTTTTTCTTTTTTCTGGAAACATATACTGTTATAAAAACTATAAAGAAATTATTACTTCTAAAATTATGTATTATAATAATAACAATAATAATGATAATGATGTTAATAATACATACATACATACACACACACATAAACATACCACTACAATAGTGCGATACGGAAGCTTCAGTGGTATCACTTCTTGCATCATTATTATTTAGAATGTCTACAGATTTATTACTGTAAATATTGTTTAATATAAACTTGTCGGGACATGATGGTACGGTAGAAAGTTTAACGCTTGTGTTAACCACTTTTTCTGTAAAATATTAAATATTAGTTTTTTAATTTTAATTTTTTTATATTAGTTTATAGTATTTAAAGAATAAACTTTCATACTATTTTAGTCTTATCTCTATTCTACAAAAATGACTCATAAAATAAAATACAAGTATGTAATTATAATAAATATAATATAAGCCTCCTTTTACCGTTTTATTAAACTTTAACATGAATTCGAATTCTTTTTAAAAGATTTAATTGACTTTGAAATGAGAGATAGTAAAACATGTGCTTGTAATACATACTTTTAGCCTTGAGAGATACGCAGTTTGCATTAGTATCGCTATACTCTTCGTCGCTGCTATAACGATTGTAAAATACACGTCCTAATCGTTCCTTATCAGTAGTTTGATAAGAGGCATCAGCTGCACTTTTTCTAACAGATTCAAGAGAAGCTACAAGAAGTGAAAAGAATGGATATTTATTGCATACTTACTTTTGTTAATTTTTAAGGAGTTTTGCATTTTCTATACAAAATACAATTATTATGATAAACACGTATTTTTTAATTGAATTTTTATGTGTTGCACTAACCCAGTAAACAATTTGTTTGCAATTTGCCAGCGAGTTGTCAGCAATTTTAAGCAAAAATACTCAGAAAATTGGCGTTATCTGTGTCCGCATTAGGCTTGGAGTTTGTTGCCAAAGCTTGTCGACAAAAAATAACAGAAAATTGCTACTAAAAACTGAGCAAAGCTTGATAACATAACTTGAGACCAAATTGACGCCAAATATGAAGCAAGATCTGCGCAACACGATTTGATAGCAAAATGACATTTATAATATAAAAAAATGACTTAGATTTTTTATTTATGTTCTTGAATAAGTTTTCTTGGTTATTCTCTATGTTGTCTTAATATTACCTTGTAGAAAAAATCCATTGTGTCAGAAATCATCTCGACTGGATTCGAACCTGGAACCTGGAACCCTCTGATTACCAAGCGGGCACTCTATCAATTTAGCCATTGAAACTTTCACAATCAATTACTTTAAAACTAATATGTTAATGGCATTTAGTGATATTGTTACTGATTCTAAATAAAACTATTTGTTACTAGTAAATCAGCGAATTTTTAACTGTTTCCTAGTAAAACTAATCTGTTACTGACACTTAACTTTAAGAGAGGCATTTTTTCACTGCAAATCAGTGATATTATCACTGAATCAATTAATGAAATTTTAATTGATTCTATTAGGAGAATGCAGTTTGGTCATAATACTTAATCGCTTTTCATATCTGTTTAGAAAAATTCAATTATGTGCTAATAAACGATAAATATCGCGTACATGCATAATATAAGTTATATTTTTTGATAATATAGAAATATTGTAAAATTATTTAAAATTAAATATTATACAGACAAGTAATTGTTGTAAAAAGTATAAATATTAAAATATTTTACATAGATGTCATTTTAATATTTATATAATTATTGTCAATTTAATATTCAAATGTAAACATAATTTTATATACAGGGTGTCCCAGAATTGGTTTAACATCTCTCGTAGACAGGTAGAAGGAATAAAACTGAGGTGAAAAGTCCTATACCATTTTGCTAGATTCGCAATA
>NW_018025076.1:0-4337 GCF_002006095.1 Pseudomyrmex gracilis
ATCAAGCAATACGTGCTTAACTACTTATCTTTTTAAAAACAGATTGTGCCATCTAAACATATACTCTTATAATAAAAGTAAAGTGTTTCGTAACTCGAGATAACAATACATTCTTATTATAACATTATTTCTTAACTTAATAACTCCGGCACAACAAGTGGAAGGAAAGAGAAGATAAAAGAAAGAAAAATCTAGTAATAAAAGAAGTGCTGAAGGAGAAGGGTGATTGGAGATGTGTGGGGGGCAGAGAAAATATTAAAGGAAATGGAAGTAGAGGTGAAGGTAGAAGACATAAGAAGATTATATGGAAGAAGAGAAGATAGAGGAGATATAGTATGGATAAGAGTGGAAAGGAAAGAGGACAAAAAGGCAATCTGGGAAAGGAAAAAGTGTTTAAAAGGGAGAAAGATATGGATTGAGGAAGACTGGACATGGAGGGAAAGAGAAATAAGAAGAAAGCTAGGTAAGGTGGCGGTAGAGGAGAGGAGAAAAGGACGGAGTGCGTGGGTGGATGGGGATAGAATAAAGATAGAGGGGGTATGGTGGAAATGGAACGAAGAAAAGAGGGAATTGGAGAAGGTGAGGATACAGGGCAGAGGAGAACAAAGAGAGATAGGGCAAGTATCGGGGGAAGAGAAGGGGGGAGAGGGGGGGAAGTGGAAAAGTAAAGAGAGGGAGAGATAAGGTAAGAGAGGAGGGAAATTTTGGGGATGGAAAAGTTGAGGAAGATAGAGGGGATGGTGTGCAGATAGCTTTCTGGAATATAGCAGGTCTGAGAAATAAAGATGGGAAATTTTGGAGAGGATTGAAGGAATGGGAAATTATGGTGTTAACGGAAACATGGTTAGATAAGAAGAGATGGGAAAGCATAAGGGGTAAATTGCCGAAAGGATATGTATGGGAAGTGCAGTGGGCAGAGAAAAGAAATAAAAAAGGAAGGGCAATGGGGGGTATGATAATGGGGGTGAAGGAGGGTTTGGAAGGAAAGGTTGAGAAGGGATGGAAGGAGAAACAAGGGACAATAATGAAAAGAATAAAAATAGGGAAAAGATGGTGGAGAGTGATAGGAGTGTATATAAATGAAGGGGTGGAGAAGAAAATGGATGAGATAAGGGAATGGATGAAAAATAAAGAGGAGGAGATATATACAATAGTGAGAGGGGACTTTAATGCAAGAACGGGGAAAAAGGAGGAGAAATAAAAAGGGGGGAAGAGGATGGGGGGAGCGAAAGGAGATCAAAGGATAAGAAAGTGAATGCAGAGGGAAGAAATCTGTTGAGGAGGGT
Organism: Pseudomyrmex gracilis; assembly: GCF_002006095.1. Lineage (NCBI taxonomy): Eukaryota > Metazoa > Arthropoda > Insecta > Hymenoptera > Formicidae > Pseudomyrmex > Pseudomyrmex gracilis. The sequence goes on from NW_018025076.1 coordinate 1,287, forward strand.
GGAGGAGTTAGGGTGGACTATATGGAATGGGGATATAAGGGGGGATAAAGTAGGGGAATGAACTTATATAGAGAGTGGAGGGGAATCTGTAATTGATTACATAATAGGGGAGGCAAAAGTGAAAGAGGAAGTGGAAAGAATGGTGGTTGGAGACAAGATCGATTTGGACCACCTTCCTGTAGTAGTGTGGCTGAAAGGGGAAAGTAGAGAGAAAAAGGGAAGAGATAAGAGCATGAAAAGAGAGGGAGTGGCTAGGAGAATAAGGTGGTCAAGAGAAGGAGAAAAGGAGATGGAGAAAGAATTGATAGAATTGGAAGAAGGGGAAAAGGAGGTGGAGAAGGAATGGGAGGTAATAAAGGAAAAAGTGTATAGAATCATGGGTGGAGAAAAGAAGGAGAACGAAAGAAGAGAGAGGAAAGGATGGTGGGACAAAGAGTGTAAAGAAGGAAAGAAAAGGGTAAGAAGGGAGCTGAGAATTTGGAAGAGTGGTGGGGTGAGCAGAGAGGAGTATAAGAAAAAGAAAACAGAATATAAGGAATTGTGTGAGAGAAAGAAAAAAGAAGAAAATGAAAGGTGGGAGAGGATAGTAAGAAATGCAAAGACGGAAAGACAGGTGTGGGAAGTGGTAAATAAAGAGAGAAGGAGGAGAAGAGGAGGGTCAAGGAAAATAAAAATGGCAGATTAGGAAAGCTACTTCAGGAGGCTGTTTGGAGGCATGGAATGGAGAGTAGTGAGAGGGGAAAGAAAGGAATTAAAAGAAGATAAGGAAGAGTTGGAGAAAGAAGAAGTGGAGAAGATAATAAAAAACATGAAAGATGGGAAAGCAACGGGAGGAGATGGGATACCTGCGGAAGTGTGGAAGTATGGGGGGGAGAGATTAAAAGAATGGGTATGGAAATTATGTGCAAAGGTATGGAAAGGAGAAAGGTGGATAAGGGAGTGGGAGGAGGGAGTTATAGTTCCAGTGTTGAAAAAGGGGGAAGGGGATAGGGTGGAAGACTACAGGGGAGTCACCTTGACGGCGACATTATACAAAGTGTACGCCGGGGTGTTGGCGGAGAGATTGAGAAAGGAGGTAGAGAAGAATGGGATAGTACCGGATAATCAAGCAGGGTTCAGGAAGGGGAGAGGGGCGATGGATAATATATTTATTTTAAATTATGTGGTAAATAGAAATTTGAGTAGGAAAGGTGGGAGGGTTGTGGCTTTTTTTGTAGATTTAAGGGCGGCGTTTGACTCGGTAAATAGAGAGGTTTTAGAGAGGGCATTAAGGGATAGGGGGATAAGGGAAGGGCTGATTAGGAGATGTATGGAATTGTATAGAGAAAGGAGGATTAAAGTAAGGGCGGGAGAAGAATTGAGTAAGGAGTTCTGGACGGGGAGAGGGGTGAAGCAGGGGTATCCGCTAAGTCCGAGGTTGTTTAATTTGCTGATTGCGGATTTGGAGGAGGAAATGAGGAAAGGGGGATGAGGGGAAATAAAGGTAAAAGGGGAAAAAGTGTACACGTTGGCTTGCGTGGATGACATAGTTTTACTGGCTGAGGAAGAGGAAGGGATGAGGAATATGATCAAGAAATTTGAAAAATATGTGTGAGAGAAAAATTTGGACTTAAACGCGGAGAAATCGAAAATATTAAGGTTTAGAAGGGGGGAGGGAGAGAAAAGGTGATGAAGTGGTGGTGGATGGGTGAAAGAATAGAGGAAGTAAAGGAATTTAAATATCTAGGATTCGTGTTTCAAAAGAATGAGGGGATGGAGGCTCATGTGAGGGATAGAGTAAAGAGAGGGGCAGCAGTAATGGGACAGGTTTGGGGAATAGGGAAGAGAAGATTTGGAAAGGACTGGGGAAGGAGGGTATGGTTGTTCGATGCGCTAGTTTGGTCGATTGTTAGATATGCGGTGGAAGTGTGGGGTTGAAGGGAATGGGGAGGAATGGAGGGGATGCAAGAGAGATACTTGAGATGGGTGTTAGGGGTAGATTGGAGAACGCCGGGATACATGGTAAAGGAAGAACTGCAGAGGGAATTATTGAGGGGAAGGGCGGGTATGAGGGCCATAAGATACGAAGAAAGGTTGAAAAGGGGGAGGGGAGTAAGATTGCGAGAAGATGGTGAGAAGAGATAATTAAAAGAGCAGAAGAAGGAAGAGAGCTGTCCAGATGGGAAAAAGAAAGGATGGAATTGAAAGTTAGTGAAAGGGGAGTGAGTCCAGGAGAGGAGGAGGATGAAGTGGAGGGAAAGGGTAAAATGGAGGTTAAGAGAAAAGGAAAGGGAAATACAGAGGAAGGAAAGATGGGAAAGGATAAAAGAGTCGAGGTTCAATGTATGGTACAAAATGATAAAAGGAGAAGGTGTGCCGGGATATTTAAAGAAAAATTGGAGAGAAAGTAGATGGAGAAGGGTAGCAAGGTATAGACTGGGAAATGGTATGAAAGGAGGAAGATATTGGGAAGAGGATAAGAATAAAGAATGCAGGTTGTGCGGCAGGGGGGAAGAGAATTGGAAACATGTGTGGGAAGAATGTATGCGGTGAGGTGCAGAGGGTGGTTGTGAGGAGATGATAGGAGTGGTATTGGGAGAGGAAGGGGAGGGGGAGGATTGGTTAAGGAAAATGGAAGAGATAAGGGAAGAAGGAAGGGGAGAGAGAATGGAGAATGAATAGAAAGAAGATGGATGGTTGAGAGAATGAGAGAAGAGAAGAGTGTGGATAGAAAAAGAGTAAATAATGTACGGGTAGTGAATGAAAATGCAGCGGAAGCGGAAGTCCGGTGGTAGAGATAGGCGGTGTGTGTGTGGTAGGCTAGCATTAGGATTAAGTAATTGTAAGGAATATTGTTGCGGTATAGGTTAAGATAGTTAAGGTTAGGTATAAGTTAGTATTTAAAGAATTGTATGTGTTGTGACGGGCACCTCGCTCTATGATGTTGTAGCGAAGGTGTCGCACACCTTCGGCACGTCTTTTCAAAATTAAATCAAAGATTTACTCACCAAACTTACGATTGGGCGCCAGGCGTACATACGCACGCCGTTTCCAAAATCTACAGCCAATTAT
>NW_018025077.1:0-1281 GCF_002006095.1 Pseudomyrmex gracilis
TGAGTGAGTTTTATTAATTTGTTATTTTTAATTTTACTATAATGTATACTTTGCGCTTATTCTATTTTTCTCATTAGATTTAAACTTTATTACACTGAAGAAGATCTAAACTTGTGGACTGAAACGTTTGTTTATTAAATAAAGACTACTATTTATACACGACCAACCTGTATTTTACTACTCGTATCGGCCTTTTAATTAATTTTAAAATGTTTATTGTCTTTTAGGCGTCTTCAAGCGCCGTTTACACTGCTGTCGCTCGTAGGAGTTCTGCGCACTTTTTTCGGCAAATCCAGCTCCGCCGTTGGCTCCTGTTCCTCGGCTAATAGCTGCTCCATTGTTCCAATTGGATGGTTTTCGGTTTCTCCGTTGTTGTCTCGGCCATGCACCTGTTCCCTTTTGGGTACAGTGACAAGGTTAAGTTAGGTTAGAGTTATAGGGTTTTTACAGGTGGTGTATAGGAGGTAGGGGTGGGATGTGGTAGAGGACCTCGAAGGGAACACGACCCCATGGTCATTGACCGTTGCCGCCTTCCCCTCTGCTAAGAACCTGAGGTTAAAGTTTTGAAAAAGAAAAAAAATGTTTTATTATGCCATATTGTAGTCGAGTGCTCGACGAGTGCTGTCGATCCTTCCCGTCGGGACCCCCCTATCTCCCTTGGTTTAGTAACTAGAAAGGGTAAGGTTCTAAAAGTTGAAGAATTTTACCGCCTGTAGCTAAGCCCTCGAGGATCGGAGAGGAAGGAGAGAAGATGCATCAAATGCAGGCTGCCAAGACCTTTCAAACGGACCTCCTCGCATTCTTCTACCCCTTTCCAGTTTATAAGAACCTGGGAAAAACTGTTGAGAATTTTACCTCGGGTTCTTATGAACTGGAAGGTCGCAGGGGAACGGGTTAGAGTGCGATCGAAAGGTCTCATAACGGGCTACCTTTTCCCAAAGTTACAGCCCCCTACCCGCTTTCAGAGAGTATTTTTTTAAAAATTTTTGAAATTTTAGATTTCTTAAAAATCGGAATTTTGAGAAGAGCCTTAGACAAAAATTGTAGATCTGGACGAGAAAAAACGAAAAAGTCCTATAGCTAAACCCTCTATCTTTAATATTGTAGAAGTTATGATATTTTGAAAAATAAAAATTGGAAGAAATGTAAAAAGTCGGAATTCGGCAAAATGGTTCAGACAAAAGTTGTAGATCTCGACGAGATTTATCAAAAAGATCTTATGGTCCGACTCACTATCTTAAATATTGAAAAAGTTAGTAATTTTTAAAAATTTGAACTCAA
>NW_018025077.1:1571-4513 GCF_002006095.1 Pseudomyrmex gracilis
GTAACTGTTAATCAAACGCACGCATGCACAATTACAGTTTTCTATCTAGAATTCTAAGAATTTTGGCTTATAACCATAAAAATTTTTAATATTGGTAACCAAAAATGACGTTTATTAGCAAAATGCTGTAAACAAAAATTGTAGATTTTGACGAGATCTATTAAAAAGGTCCTATGACCCAACCCTCTATCTTTAATATTTTAGTTATAAATTTTTAAAAGTGTTTGAATTTTTTTATATGTGCTTAATGAACGTAACTTTTGATGAAACGCACGCAGGCAAAAGGATTTTGAGAAATTCCGATTTTTTAGTTTTTTCATTCAAAAAACTTAGAAATTTGTTAATAGTGGGTACCAAAAATGACGTTTGGTAGCAAAATGCTTTAGACAAAAGTTGTAAATCTTGACGAGATCTATAGAAAACGTCCAATACTTTGACTCTCTATTTTGTATATTTTGAAAATTATGAAGGTTATTGCAATTTTTTTAGTCAAAATCAAAATACTAGTATTTAGTATCTAGTATCATCTAGTATCTAGTATCCTTTAGTATCTAGCGTTTTCTAGTATTCAGTATGTAGTACCCAGTATTTGTCAAGTCAGGACGACTCTGACATTTGATTGACATAACAATATAGGATGTGTTTTAGGTTGTGACCGGAATTTTATACAGTTTTAATAAAAGTACTTACTTATTTCACGTATCACGGTCGCCAGGTGCTTATTTCACGACGATCCAGCACCATTGTCCATCCTTTCTTTTCGATGTTTCCTTTTTCCTTTTATTTTCAGGTTTTGGAACAGGACAGGAATGTCCACTTGAGGTAAGTATTGACATCACGTATATCACGTAAGTAGATAGATAGATAGATAGATGACGAAGAGCGGGGGGCTTGTGAGACCCTCATTGTCACCTAGATCTATAAGATCTTCTGCGATTTCCGCTAGTTGTTAATCAATCAAGCTGCTAAAACCCGGCATTTGCTGCCAGACTACACAGATGGCCGATTTTAATTATTTTCAGGTCCTCGGGCTCCACAAACATGGAGCCCAAAACTCTGAATCTCTTGAGTGGTAGAGACGGGCAGCGACACAATATGTGCACGCTGTCCTCCCTCTCTTCGCCACAAAATCTACAACTATATCACGTAAGTATATGTTTAATATATTTATTTCCACTAAATACAGTCTTTCGATTAATAGTACACTTATGCTTATTATTGTTATATGCGCGGATTCCATAATTAGCCTTTACAAGTGCTTGCACCTTTGTTTATTCGCGGCTATTTCGATTGACCCATCTCGAGCCCGCGAAGGTCTAACAAACACTCTCGTCTATCTCGTGGTTCTTGTTCGCGCAAGTTTGTTAAGCTCTGTTTGCAGCTTGCGCGAGCAAGACTCCCCTAGTTGGGTATGGTCGTACTTTTGTGTTTGATTAGAAAAAAGAATTTCATTCTTCCCTTTCCTAATCACGTGTATATGTGTGTGTTTGTTATCGTGTACGATGTCTTATAATGTCTTCGTATCGTATTGTCTCTTTCTTAAGCTTTTACTAATCTAGGGGACATCCCTAGATCTCGGATTCAGTTTGTCACGTCATGTCTACTTGTTCTTACTTGTCCAAAACGTATTTCTATTACCACTAAAATGTCCCTAGATGTCTTGTCAGTCCATTTTGTTATGTTGCGTGTGTTTTTTTACTTACAGCTGTTTATTATGTGTTTTGATGTAGTGTCTCTGTTTGCGTTTATGTGTGTTGTATGTGATTTCCTACTACTAGGGGCACTCCACTTCTTATATTTTACCTTTACAGGTCGCTCTTAAAACTCTTGCTAAAACTAGCATGCAGATCTAAAATTGACAAAAACTAAAAAATTTTGGTCCGTAGGTGAGCTATATCAGTCCACCTTTCAACAAATAATAAAAACAAAAATTTTATTTTTCTAGGGACTTTTCCCTAGATTTGTTTCTTACACTTAAATTTGTTTTGAATGCCTTTTCTGCATTCTTTAGGTTCATGCTAACACTAATAAAAACTAAAATTACCAAATAAACAAAAATAAACCAAAACTTCATTTTACATTTTATAATTAGTACTAGCTCTCTTAAGGTAATCTCGCTGTCACCTGCGCCTTGTCAAAAGTATAAAATAATAAAAAACAAACTAAAATATTCTTTTTAAATTTTCTCTGCGCGTTAGTGTTTTTTCATACGCCGTCCACGTCCTGACTAATATCCGGCGTCCCGCGCAATTTCCTAGGCGCACCTTCGTCTCCCATTGGTTGACTCTTCTTGTCCAATGGTGTCTCCGGCGCTCTCGCCCGTTGTTCTTTGGCTTTCTCGGCATTGTCCACGGTCATGCACCTACCTCCTTCTAAGTATAGTGACAAGGTTAGGTTGTGGCCGGAATTTTATTCACTTTTAATAAAAGTACTTACTTATTTCAGGTTTCATGGTCGCCAGGTGCTTATTTTGAGACAAATTCGCACCATTGTCCTCCCTTTTTTCTCGATGCGTCCTATTTTCCTCTTTCTTTACAGGTTGTCACCCGCGGATAGGATTGTCCAGGAAAGGAAAGTATAAGCTCACATTCATCACGTAAGTATATGCTCAAAATATATATTTTAACAAAACAAAGTCTTACAGTTAATATATCACTATCTTTGTATATAATAACAAGCTCGGATTGCATATTTAGCGGTACTAAACGCACTAACCGTTTTTTATTCGCGGCGTCTATGTCGAAACGCATGTTGCGCGCACAAAGTCAGTAGTTTACTCTCTACACTAAAAATCCGCTCAGATTCTAAAACTTGGCTGTACTGAGTGCACAAACCATTTTTATTCGCGGCGTCGATGTCGGAATACATGTTGCGTCCGCGATGGTTCAAAGATCACTCTCTGCCAATGTTGCAAACTCTGGCCGGCTAGCACCGAGAGCACC
>NW_018025078.1:0-4335 GCF_002006095.1 Pseudomyrmex gracilis
TTACTGTGTACAGGTGATCAAAAACATAGTAACTGCAACGACTTTGTGAGTTTTGTACGAAAGCGTTCAAGAATTGAAACAAGTACATAAACATTCTGCTATATACTTACTATGTGCAGTAATCTATAAAGGTTTTCGATAATTGAAATGAGTTTTGAACAAAAATTATTTCTTCATTTCTGCAAACTAGATACTATACATATAGGTATACAGGCACAATGTTACCTTTTCAAAGGATCACCGAAAACTGTAGACAAACTATCGTGTACATGAGGTATATACATACAGCGTGAACGTCATATGTCCTCTAAAAGTGTTTTGCAAATCATGATAAACAAACTAAGCCATATCAGCAAAAAAAAAAGTAGAATGTCATATATTTGTTATTAAATAAGTATATTTTTTGAATAAAAATATTCAGAAATTACAATTTTTCAAAAACAATTATTTATTTTATATCATATAATGTTTTTTTTGGGTTGGAAAGGAAAGAAAAAATCAGGTAAAGCTCTTTAATATAACAAAGAAAACTTATCTTACGATTTAAAAAAGATTTATACATGTAGTAGAAAAAATATACAATTTTTGCAGTCAGCACCTTACACATTATTATATGTTGAAAGTATGACAATAAATTTTTTAGTGGGAGTTTTTGATAGAGCTTTTACATTCTTTATCATCTACTGAAAACATAGCTTGACGGAATTATATGACATCAGATTACTAGCACAATCTGAGCAATCTTAAGAAAAAATGGAAAACGTGTGATCATGTTAAAATATATATGAGTTTCGGGTATAGTTTTATATGATTATATTAAATTTTAAACAAGTCGGACGTGATTGTGTAAAATCGAATCCGAAATTTGGCGCACTCTGATTTTATATGATCATATATAAATATAAAAAATTGTGTATGATCATATAAAATTAGATCTGAAATTTGACGTAAGGTGATCACTTATATATAATCTTACGTGATCATGTTTCTATTTTTTCTCAAAATTTGTTATCTACATCATCCCAGTTTGCACATATTTCATTTAAAGAATTAAATCATGTAAAAAAAGATCTAGATGAATATATCTATACTATCTATATATCTATAATAACGCGATCTGAAAATAATTACTGGATAAGCAATTAACCATACATGCAAAGTACAAACTATTACGTATTTGAAAACGTCATATTCTACTTTTGCGCTACTTGATATGTCCAAAAGTTGCATGAAATTGTTTTTGTGCTTCTTGATTTGAGACAGACGTAGATTTACTTTTTTAAGCACCTGCAAAATTTGTTTTTTTCAATTAAAATAGTCAACAAAAAGCTTATTGTAAAATTTTGTATTATGAGTATTATACATCAACAAATAGTCATAAACTTATTTTTATGTAATAAACCTTTCACAACCAAACAATCACATACAAACAATTTTCTACACTTCTTAAAGAATAAGACACATATTTTACATTTATGAAATTAACAAAAAGAGTAGGTTCGATACTTTGTAAACCTTTGTAACTTGTAGACAGAACAACGTCTACCACAAAACTTCAACATCTTACATTAATTCACTGAAGGATTATTTCTAGCTTCACTGATCAGTACTGAATCGATTCAAAAACAAAAAAAAGTGGTTTCTTTCATGCGTCGTTAGTTTTATCATTATCGACAACTTTTAACATTAAAAGATAATACAATCAAAACTGTGTAAATTGTAAATTTGTATTACTAACAAGCGCAATCCATGGGGCTTCAGGTTTATAAAAAGCATTTGTGAACTGGATAATCTATAACAAATTGTAATAACAAAATATATCATATTGTATAATTATAAAATATTATATTAAGTACATGAATCAGTGGCGTAGTAAAAAAAAACAACGTCGAGAGCGATATTTTTTTCTCTTCCTTATAAAGTTACTTTGATAATACTTACTTCCATACCTAACAAATAATTGTTTCAATTTAGTGGAAACCATCTTTTTAGTTTACACTTTAGTTTTTTTATAAAACACTAATATTTTATAAAAACCAAAAAAGAAGTGATGTCTCGATCGTAAAACATTTAGCTATATATTCACATAGGTGTCTGTGTTGAAGACTGTAAAGTTAAAAGTGTAAACGACTCGTTTGTGTTTGCACAACGTGATTTTTTCCAGAAAAAAAGCGCATTAATAATAAGCGAGAAAAGACACAACAGTCTTTTCATTCTATACCGAAAACTAAATAATATTATATAAAAAAAAACGCCAAATTTTTTGAAGAAGCACTCTGTGCCGCTAGTACGCAATTAAAAAAAGTGAGAATAAGTGAGATTTTTTTGCATTACATTAAATAACGCTCACATTTCAAGCAATAAAAACGCGTTTACATATTGCTTCCCCGCGCTCTTGTTAAGACGGCAAATCGTCCACTTCTATCTTTTCGTCCTACGCCACTGACATGAATTACTATGATAAAGAATATAAATTCTTAATATNACACTTCCGATATGTACTTNTATATATTATTTATGCGTATGAANTATACANTTNGTAACAATANAATTAATACCAAAATGNATACNNTGNTGANTTTTGGAAAACCAGAACTTACCGTGTNCAAAGCAGATTGAGAGTATACATGGTTAATAATAATACATAATGCCGTAACCGATTTCATATGTCTGTAGAAAAAAATATGATATTACATATTTATATACCTTCGTACAACTACCAAGTGTTCGTTGTTAGAAATTTACAACTGTTATGTATATTAACGAAAAGGAACTATAATTATCACCTAGGTTTTATGACAGAGAAATTNTNTAATAANTCGATCACANTNCCATGTATTGCATGTTTNGCAACAAGAGAGTGNAAGAGAATTACATGCCCGGAGTCTTGTAATGGTAGATAAGTCTTGTTTTGTATGTGTCTAACGCTTAAAAAGTTTAAAACTGTCTTGAATCCTAGACAAGGGATGTAATTCAAAATTGCGTCATTAAAATTGTTCTTCAACTTGGAAGTAAGTATTACTTTCTCCAGTACGTCTAATGTTACGTTTCTTAATCCATCGCAATAAATCCATTCTTGCCATAGTCCTGTTTTAGTTTTATACCTTACAGAAATCACAAAACTATGATTTTAAACAACTGTTCGCAATACATAACAAAGAGTAAGAGTATTTAATGTAAGAAAATCGTGATTATAAAATATTTGCTTACTGTCCAGAGATGGCAGAAATATTTTCATCAATGTGTTTCAGTTCTTCATGAGCAATAGAGTGACACATAATACTACTGAAGAGACACGCCCATTTAAATACTTCGTATCGCAAACATGTGTGAAATGGCGTTGTAACATACTTGTCAAATAAAATGTGAGGAAGAAGTCTTTCTAAGAGAGATCTTAGTGACGCCTAACAGTGATATAATACTAATTTTATACAGTTTGCTTGAGAATTCTATACTAATATTTTTTCTAGTTTTGCGTTTTGGAAACAAAATGTTTTAGAAGGAAGAACAACAACAAAAAGAAAGAAAAGTAGACAGAGAGAGAAATTGAGTGTGAAACAGAGTGTATGTATAAGGAAGTATTCTACAGAAATTGTAGTGATAATAATGTGACAAGAATCTGTGTTTGATGAGTAATTTAGAATATAGTCTACAGACTATAAAAAAGCACAATATAACCAATGATTTTTTATACTTTAAAGTAACTTATGCAGACTAAAAAAAGATCTGCATCTACTATATATATATATATATATATATATATATATATATATATATATGTTCTTATATATGTTTACAATTACACAAACAAAGATAATGTTAGTTTTTAATTAACCTTGAAAGTAACATCCAGATCAGCAAATGGAAAGTAAGTTGACATGTCTTCCAAAATTCTAATCATTGGGTACCAAACTTCATACTCGTGTTCGTCTTGTAAATAGTCTAAGATTCTGAACCACATAAAAAGTTGTTTTTCTTTTACAAAAAAATAATACAAGTTATCAATAATTTGAGCACGATTTAAAACAGGTAATGATGCATGCCAAATGATATGATCAAAAAGAGTTACTTCGTTTTTATGATGTGTGTAATAGACGCGATAGTATCCTATAACAAACATATTTTATGTACAATTTTAAGTTTTGAAAATAATATTTTTTTATTATAATTTATTGTATCTTGGCATTATATATCTATTATTGTAGATACTTTGTAGATTTCGTAAGGAAAATTATAAACCAACAAACACATGTATTCGTGTGTACGTATTTGTTATTCTACTATAACATTTTAACAATTACAATAGATCTACTTACATTTTATGTTGTAATAATA
>NW_018025079.1:0-1704 GCF_002006095.1 Pseudomyrmex gracilis
ATTGCATATATTTGAAATATAATCGAAGTAGCAATTAAATCAAACCCAGTCACTGTTTAACATGTCCATTTGAAAGTAGTATTTATATACTATTACTATTTATATCTACTTACTATTAGAAATCCAGAGACCATTGATATGCATATATATATATATGAAGTGTTTACTATATTGGAACCGCCATTGTTAATCTTATATTGTTAATATTAATTTGATATTCGAAATCAGCGACCCAAAAAACATTGGATTCTCAATTTTCAAATAATTTCCAGTCCAAAAATAATTTGCAGTCGCATTTCCACCTTTGTAAAGTGTTGGTCGGGATGGCTAGTGTGGATATCCACGATCAACATTCAGCGACCTATTTTATCTAATATAATTTAATTGCATTTGAACAGGACCTAATACAAGGTCGAAAGCGTTCATGCTTATTTAATTGTTTAATAAACGGATTTAAATGTTTACACTCTAACAACAGTGTTATTGCTTCAACAGCCAAAATTTATTGTTCTTTTCAAATAATTTCATTCAGTATTTCACAAGTTATCGATTTTTGTCTATTTTTGCTTGATTTCGCCCACTGTGCAACGGCTCGAGAGTTCCTCGCGCTTTTACCGCGGCCTTTGTAACGCGATCGTTAATAAAGTTCTTGTGAGATATACGCGGTGTTACTTTCTTTCCGCGAAGCGCAGCAACGCGGCCGGAACGCGACAAAACGCGGTCGTGAGCGCAACAATATGTATACATATAATATATAATATATATGTTGTGACGTGGTGTTCGCGCCGCTTCCCCTTTGCCACAAAAGATATCTTTCGAAAGAGTCCCGAAGTGTGGGCCGGTCTTAAGCGCCAGGATCCTCCAGGGCTTACGCACCGTATTACGTTTTAGTTGCTTATTTCTTTTGCTTTGTATTTTTTTTATATAATATGTAAAATTGGCGCCTCACCACCCGAGGGCTCACCCCGCCGAAGGACATCGAGGGAGACGAGCAGACGGGAAACCTAGCGAGGAAAAAGGCGCGAGCCAGAACCCAGAAGATCGAGGAAGCGCCAGTGGCAGCGCCCAGAGGCTACGTTCTGACTTAGTCGGCAGGCTCAACCCTTTACGCCAGGGAACGCAAGCGGCACGCGAACGACAGCGTCGCCAAGCGGCCGTAACCACCTGCAACTATTAACGGGCAAATCTGCCTTTTGAAGCCAGCTGCCAGCTCGGAGGAGCTTTGGAGCCGAAAGAAGACCTGCTGGAGGTCCACCCCAATCAGCCGGACACGATCCGATCGGACAGACAAAGGAGGAACCCAGCGAAGGGGAAACACGTTCATAATTCGCGGGTTAGGCTCTTGTAGCTCGCGCGACCGCGAGCGCCGCGCTTGATACCACGCCGCGCTCTGAATGGCTGGCGAGGCCGACCCCACGCGATCCTAGCGCGCCCCGGAATCGACCCCGAATCGATCGCGATCCTCGCTCTCTTGGTCGCTAACCGTTGCACAAGTCGGACGCACGAAAGGACTCTCTGGAAGTATCGTCTCGCAACTAACGGAAAGGAAGAACGTTATGTCCCAGGACGACGATATCCGGTGAGGTGCCTCGTTTCTTGCAGCCACGAATCTGCGTGCCGAGTTCCGTGTCGAGGCTAGTCGCCGAATTTTCGCGTGGTGTATCAGGCAAGGACGAAACCTTCGCCATATTGGTTTTTGGAAGG
>NW_018025079.1:1916-3698 GCF_002006095.1 Pseudomyrmex gracilis
GATTTTGCGGTACCGAGATTCGTACGGCTGTCGTATCGGTATTGCGACGCGAAATCCGCGTTGCTGTCGTATCGACTTTGCATTTGCGAGACCCTTAGAGCTGTCGTATTAATCGCCAATTTTGCCTGAAATCGCGTTGTCCGGCGGAACGTTAACGGAGAGCGTTGCGCGTCTCCTCGACCCCGCTTGCTCCCTGCTTAAGTTGCTTCCTGCGAAAATCAACCAACGAAAGCTTTGTCGCCGTGGGTGGGCCGTGCCTTTGCGCTATTTCACCGCTAGCCTTGTAACGAGCCACCTCTAGCAAACCAGGCAAAAGAACGTGGTTCTACCGNTGTCGATTCATTAACCGTTCCACTCTGTTTAATATCTCGCTTCGGCCGCGCGACGTGGCGGCGTATTATGTTATTGTTTTGCGTGTTTGCGTCCTGTTTCTATTAGTTGCGGTGTAATATCTTCTGCTAGCGCTTTTTCGCCCTTTGTTTATTTTTAAGCTCTTATTTATTTTTATATTTCTTTTTCTTTATTTGTCATTCGTTTATATCATATTTCTTTTTCTCTATTCACCAGTCGTTTATCATTATTCTTTTTCTTGATTTACTATTCTTTTATAACACACTAATAAATTTATTACCTGAAATACACTAGCGCCTGCTTACGCCTCTCTACTTCTTTCGCGCACTTTCTTTCCATCTTTGGAGAAACAGCCTGTTACTTAAAGACAATAGACCCATCTCCTCTCCGTTCCAAGTAGAGCTAGTCGGCCCATTGTGTCGAGCGGCGCACATTTTGACGCGGGTACGCGTCTGGCGCCCAAAATTCTAACCAAGGATCCGTCGGCTCGGCTCAGTGGTGTGCTCGGGTTACCACCCTTTTCTCTCCTGCCAATATAGACGTTCCCGATCTCGCGGACTTCCGTCCGTGTCCCGATTTCGTACTTCCGTTTCGGGCGGGACGACGCGAGAAATTCGTACGAACTAAGAAAAACGTCACAATGTATTGTGACGTGGTGGTCGCGCCGCTCTCCCCCTTGCCACAAAAAGGGTATCTTTCGAGGGAGTCCCGAAGTGCGGGCCGGTCTCAAGCGCCAGGATCCTCCAGNGCTTACGCGCCGTATCTCATTTTAGTTGCTTATTTCTTTTGTTTGTATTCTTTTTATATNTCATATGTAAAATTGGCGCNTCACCCCCCGAGGACTCACCCCGCCGAAGGACAACGAGGGAGAAGAGTAGACGGGAAACCTAGCAAGGAACAAGGCGCGAGCCAGAACCCAGAAGATCGAAGAAGCGCCAGTGACAGCGCGCAGAGGCTACGGTTCTGACTTAGTCGGCAGGCTCAACCCTTTACGCCAGGGAACGCAAGCGGCACGCGAACGACAGCGTCGCCAAGCGGCACGNGAACGACAGCGTCGCCGAGCGGCAGGAACTCTCTGCAGCGAGTACCAGGCCAATCTGCCTTTTGAGGTCAGCATCCAGCTCGGAGGAGCTTCGGAACCGACAGGAGGCCTACTGGAGGTCCATCTCAGCCAGCTGGACCCGATTCAATCGGGCAAACAAAGGAGAAACCCTGCGAAGGGGAAACGCATTCATATTTCGCGGGTCGTGCTCTTGTAGCTCGCGCGACCGCGAGCGCCGCGCTTGATACCACGTCGCGCTCTGATTGGCTGGCGAAGCCGACCCCCCGCGATCCTAGCGCGCCCCGGCGCATCGACCCCGAATCGATCGCGATCCTCGCTCTCTTGGTCGCTATCCACTGTACGAGTCGGACGCACGTCGGGACTCCCAG
>NW_018025080.1:0-4326 GCF_002006095.1 Pseudomyrmex gracilis
TTAAGAACAGCATACGTCTGTAAGTTAACAAATATTTTTCACATTGTGTATTTTCCTTTTTTCATAACTTTTGTTAATGGTATCATTATTTTGTCAAAATCGTTGTAATCAATTTTGTAGAACGTTTTGATAAAGACCAAAAACCATGGTCGAAACGTCAACTTTAAAACTATCAAATAAAGGACAGCATTATTATATCCATACACAACAACAACTGTGCTTTTGAACTCCTAACTGCCTTTCTATAATTTTATATGGCTAAATATTGTTTGTTACAAGCTGCGGCTCAAGGACCACGTAAGTCCGTATTGGGCCAATCAGCTGTTTACAGAGAAGCCTGTTTTAATGGAACTGATATAAGGTTTCTTGGAAGCAAAAGTGTGAACAGCCAGAGAGTCGTTTCGTAGCAATAGACAACAGCAGCAAAAACAGCAAAAAAGAAAAGATCTGAGATCCGTGGCTTTGTACATCGCGTCGCACGCAAAGTATTCTCTAATTAAACTTCTGTTTGTCGTTATATTGATTAATAGATAAATAAATCATTTAGTTAATTGTTAGCATCTAAATCCTCGGTGTATTTTATTTTATTTGGGAATGATCACGGCACACATTACATACCGTCAGAACACATACGGACATATTAAAAACTAGTAGGTAGCCCACAGTCAGCGGACGTCCTCCGGCTAATTCTTACACTACTGTATATATTGTGGCCGGGTGGAACGGGATACGCAACAATGGCTACGTTCGGATGTTCACTGTCAGTACTAAAACTCTAATACGCGTCGTTGGCACAACTGACAATTAGGGCTTCCCTTTAATTCGGTTATTAGAGATAAACAAGTCATTTCTCAGATTTGCTTCTAGGCTTACACATTTAATATTTGTAGCGTAATAATAACGTAATAATAATGTAATAGTGATAACACTGACAAAGTAACATTATAACGGAAGTAATGGATACAGAATTTGTCGACGCTTGGCAATATAAGTTTCATAACGCGGATCGCTCTTAGGAATAGTCGCCGGATATACAGATTTATAATTCATCTTAGACGGAATATGCCACGGTATCGGTTTAAACGTTTTACAACGCGGATCGTTAGTCTACTAATTTTAACCGTTTTTAAATATACACGGTTTCCGGAAAAATTTCTACTTTTTCAATCCAATGACCGTTTGAAGCTCGCGAGGAATTATTTATTGCTACGGTAGATAGACCTCTTCGCACACACTCGGACAGGAACGATGTTTCGCTTCGTTATTCAAACGCACGCTACCGTCTGGATTGATAGATTCTTCAGTTTGAAAGGATTGACGGATTGCTTCGTTACTCAAGCGCTCCAGTCCTAAGTAAATGGAATGGCCTTTTAAATATTCAAACAGACGTTAATAAATGTAATATTTACACGCTGGTCAAATTTTAGAAACATACGTTAATAAATGTAATATTTACACGCTGATCAAGTTTTAAAAAGATTGACCGTTCCGAACGTGAGATAATTGCTTCTAAAGATTGCATTTTTTTCTATGTAGTGTATACACGATTCATACAAAAATTGTGTACTTTTAATTCTATAATAAAAAAAATAACAAGAAAGTGACCAAAAACGGATATGTGGCAGAAGAGATCTTTAGAAACATTAGAAAAAAAAAAATCAAAATGATTGACCGTTTAGTTTTGGAGATATAATAGTAAAAAGAACTCAAGTATTGCTGTTACGTAGAGTGTGAGAGCGGCTAGTGGGGATAGGCAGTGACGGCTTGGCAACACTGTACAAGTATACGCGATAGAATTAAGCTGAGACAAGTGAGACAACTATACTTCTTGAGAACTTTTTGAGTTTTCTATTATACAAAATGGAATGTTTAAGAAACAAAGTAACATATATTTATTGTTAGATATTTGTTGCACATGTATAAATAACAAATGACACAAATTAAAGAAAATTAATGAAGTGAAATATGTAGAACAAAAAATACGTAAGAAAGACATAGAAATAACATAAATTATAAAAACTGTATAATAAACTGTTTATAATTATAATAATCAAGTGAAATTATAATAAACTATTTTATAAAATAATAAACTTTTTTATAGAATTATAATAAACTTACATTATAATAAACTTTTTTTTCAAAAAAATCAACTAATTTATTGAGAAATTTTTTATTTCTTGTAACTCGTGGCTTATTGTTAATTGGCTCTTTTAAAAATTGTGAATCAGTCTTTCTTTTTCTCCTTTATTAAATTGTTCTTGTAATATTTCAAGTGTTATTCCTTTGCTTGCAATCTTTCCTAACATATTACTAGATATCACTCCGCTAAGAGAGGTCAAAAATGGTAATGTGTTCGTTTTTATTTTTAAGTCATTTATATGACTGAAGCTTTCCTTTAACAAACTACAATTTTTAAATAAATTATGCACATCAATTAGTGTAGTTAATTTTTTGAATACTTCTGCATCATATACTGCTTCGTGGAACTTATTTTCTAAATTAATGTCCAAAAAATCTTTTGCTATTTCAGATAACGTGAATTTTCCTTTACCTCGTCTTTCAGGAAATCGTTTTTTGAACAATATTAAAGTATCTGCAAAACCAGCAATAATGTTTTTGAAGTCGTCAATCATACGACATTTTAATATTGCGCGAAGTATTTGCAAAGTATCAAATCTTGCATTATGTGCAACAAGCAAGCATGGTTTGCAAAATAAATTCAAAAATTGTTGAAACGCTTTTAGAGCGTCTTTCAAAGAAAGCAATATCAATTTTCGACCGTGTAAATATAATTCATCGGCAATATTTCTCAAACCTGTACATTTTGAAGCTTCTGCATGAATAACTTTTATTGGGTTTACGTATATAATAAATGTAAAGTTTCCAGATTTAGCCGCAATTTGCAAAATGTCATCATAGTTATGAAAACCAGAAGTCTCTAAATCAAAATACACGAGTTTACATGTGTCAGCAGATACTGAAATATTCTGCAAACTAATGACTTGAGATTTGTACATAACATTAAAATCATCCTCCGATAAACCACAATTGGATTCATACTGTACACCTTCTAAACTTTTATTTTTGTTTCTTAAATTTCCCTTGAGCTAAAATATTTCTGCGACTTTTTGTAGAAGATAATCTATCTTTTATTGCTCGTTTTGCTTTTGTTTTATCTAATAGCTCGGTATAAGATAATGTATGTTTTCCTGGAGATAAAAGCGATTTCTTTTTAACATTTCGTGTATAAGTGTCACCATCATTTTTTGTACATACTGCGCTCGCAAGGTGATAGCAAGATGATGCACTTTGACTATAGCAAATGTTCTTTGGGATTTTATGAGCCATTATATTATTAAAAGATTCATTTACTTGACTAGATGCAGCAGTGGAAAACTTATAGGCATTATTAGCGTATTTTGTAAATATTATATGCAATTCTTTATGCAGTGCAGGATCTTGCAATATAACTTTTTGTTTTTTTACATTATTTTCACTCCTTTGCTTACACCAAATACCGCAGTTTTTATGTTGGTTGAAAATGTAATCTGGAATATGACGTAATGTACAAGTTGTGTACTATTCCCTCAATTTTGTGCCAGAGCGTATCCGAAACATTTTTTCAAATGTGATATAATATTTTTTTCTTCATTTCTTTAAATTTTTTTTGTAATTCGTACAAATCCTTAGAAAACGATTTTTGAGGTGATTTCTGTCAGAAAGCTTGAAAATTGTATTTGGATTTCTACGTCAAACAGCTGCAATAGTTGAGCTATCCTCATCGCCAATT
This sequence comes from Pseudomyrmex gracilis, assembly GCF_002006095.1. Lineage (NCBI taxonomy): Eukaryota > Metazoa > Arthropoda > Insecta > Hymenoptera > Formicidae > Pseudomyrmex > Pseudomyrmex gracilis. Next base: position 3,791 of record NW_018025080.1, read on the forward strand.
AAAACTCGCACATTGAGTCGTGCTTCTTGAAGGATCGCACTATTTATTAAAGCTGCTCTTGCATAAGGTTCCATAGCTTTGGCACTCTCTTGAAAGTTCATCCGACAGTTATAATAAGATTTATTATGACCTATATTACACTGTTTGCATTTTCGGTTTCGTGAAACAGAATCTAAAATTTTCCCACTTAAAAAGCCAATTATAGTTGCATATCTATTTAAACTGTTGTAACTTCTTCCATTTCCTCGTCTACTCTACCCCATGTCGTAAAAAACTATGATATTCACTATATCACCTAACGTTACATCAAAATTATCAATACTTTGACAATTAATTTTTTTATTTTCACCTTCTGCAGGTATAACATTAAACTTACCTTTTTAAAAAAAGGTAAAAACAGGCGCCAAGTACACGCACAACACGTATTGTATTTAAATTAAATAATTTTTTTTTTATACTCCAAAAACTTCTTTCTCTATAAAACCTGTTTTACAACATTTATATACTACAAAACATTCTTTCTCTAAAAACCCGTT
>NW_018025081.1:0-4306 GCF_002006095.1 Pseudomyrmex gracilis
CCGAAAACAATAAACCGAGCCTAGCAACGATCCTAAAAATTTCTTCGTAGACGATAGCGAACAGAAATTTTTATTATTGTTTAAACATCCCGAGCAACTTTCCAAACAAACCCGGATATCTCCGGGCCAGGAAGAACACCGCTCATAAAAATTGGACCAGCCGGAGCAAATAGAACTCCGGCGCCACGAGCAATTTTATTATATACAAATAGCAAAAGGTCTAGGTGGCGTGTTTGAAAACCAACACTCTCCCTTTTTCCTTCTCCAAAAAATCGGACGAGGCGACCGAAGCGAGAGATCGTCGCCGATTGGCGATCTCGCAAGTCGCCCGACCGACTAATTAACAAATAGGAACCAGCAAAGCTCAACTGAGTTCCCGATTGGGAGAGTCCTCGCTTACTCAAAACGGTATATAAGCCAGGGCTCTCGGAATCGGAAAAAAAAGAGAACCGCACCGCGTGTCTAGAGGCAGTTAGAGCCGCAGATTTTAGAAGTGCCACAGCGAGTGAGTGAATGACAGTGAGTGCAGAATGTGAGATCCAAGAGTGAACTACTGCGCCGCAACAGCCTAGAACCTTTTATCACGGGTCCGCAGTAAGTAGTAAGTCCATCCACAAATTTTAATCGGAAGTTCCACCACAGCATATTATTTTGTTTCTCCGCAACCAACTCCCTTTGACCACTCTCGCCGGGAGAGCAGTTCGCGACTCCAATCGTGAATAGCGTCCGACCGAGAAACCAACTTCTTGTTTGACCACCCTCGCCGGGAGAGCAGTTCGCGACTCCAGTCGTGAATAGCGTCCGACCGAGGAGTCAGCTCCTTGTTCGACCACCTTCGCCGGGAGAGCAGTTCGCGACTCCAATCGTGAATAGCGTCCGAATTATTTATTTTTTCTTCCTAAATCACGGAAACAAACAAAGCCCGCTTATCTCCGAATATCAGTCTTAGAATCATGAAGAATTATTCTTTGTTATCCTTCTTTCCGTACAACCTACTCTCATTTTCTCGTTAAAATCGTTAGGTCTCGTCCTTGGTAAATGAGACTTGCGTCTCAGACCTAAAAAGGGACCAACGAGCGAGTGTTCGCTAGACAGAGTAAGATCGGCGTACGCCGTTGACCTGTCGACGAATATAAACAAACTCGCTCGACTCTCTCACAGCGGGACTTCCGTGTCCACTGTAAAGAGAGATATGGAAAATGACGCGTTTACTGTTGTGTCACACCACAGCCCGACCGTATCCATGGGCCAGGACGTAACAGTAACGTGAATTTATGAATTTTCAGTACTGTCAGTAATAACTGAACAGGGCTATAATATATCGCTACTTATCAAACTAAGATCAAAGAGATACTGTTTAATAATTGTAAGTATAATATATAATTATAATATACAATTTGTGTCTGCAGTCAATTGCATATATAAAAATTGACTTTGCACATATTGGAGAATTTATATACATATACAAAAGGAATATGCATATAAAAATATGTAGATTATCCAGATACATGTCCTGAAAAATATTGAATTTATTTGATATTTTAATGTAACTTTGACATGATAATATTTTTATTATGATGATGTGAACATTGTTATATATGTGATATGTTTCTCTCAGAGAAGTGCTCAAAAAAAGAAAATTGAAATGTAAATATTACATTGCACAAATCATCTTCATTTTATATGATACTGCAATATTTTATGAACATATTTTAGTTGATGTTAAATTGTCATTAATATTTTTGTTATATATCTAATATGTTATATTAGGATTATTTTCAAAAATAGATATCTGCGATATGATTATAATGTCCTGGATTACTTTTGTGGATATATGGCAATGTTTTATAATTATGACATCTTTACGACTTACATATAACATTGTTATGTACACAGCGCGTCACTGAATCGCGGAATAGGCGCGGGTATCGGAGGGCAAGCGGGCCGTACGATTCGTACGGCGCTTGTTGGCGAGCAACCGCTCCGCTTGCCCTCTGATCTCGCGATTCAATGACGCGCTGTATACAGTACGGAGCACATCTGTCCAGCGAGTGGCGTATGGACTAACCCTCAGGGTCCAAGAGCCATAAGTGCACCAAGACCAAGACAGTACGGAGCACTATATCGTGCGCCGTGAGGGGGGAAGGAGAAGTAGTTCTCCTCCGGCCGCCTCCTACTACCACGCACCAGCGGCCCGAGATTTAATCCATATATAGGCATGATTACCGATGATACATACCAACGCGGTTACCAAGAATATCGACAGTCATATGTTACCATAATATTATCGCGAACATTGAAAAGATTAACTTTACATTGAAAGTGATTTTAGTAATTTATATTAAATATTTATTTATTTAATTATTAGCTTTTACGTGATATGAAAAACTTACGGTAAGTGTAAAAAAGTAAAATATATTTAAGTAAGANAGTAAAAAACCATGACAATAGATAAATGTCGTAGTGAACCAATTACTAAAATATTAAGAATAAAACACTATAATAGATTTGTATAATTAGCGTTAAATTTTCTTTAAAATATCAAAAATAAAAACTAGTAAGGCAATATTATAATAGTTATGTTTATATATAAATATATATATATAACTATATATATAGTTTATATATAAATATATATATATAGTTGCATGTGTATTTAAAAACTTAACAAAATAATGATAATAACAAATAATGTGTGTGTGTATAAAAAGGTAAGAAGGATGACACAAACATTATTTTCTATAATTTTGAAGCAGTTACGCAAGATTTTATTTTATAGGTTTGCGCTCAGAAATGTTCTTCTGTCAAATATATATTTATGGTTCTGACAAGAACTGTTTAATACTAGACTAATACGTAACAGCCAGCTTATTTTGTTTGATAACATGTTGCAATCTAGTATCAATTAATCCGTTTGATAAAAAATTTTGAATATTGCTTTGAAGTTCTTCATAATTAAAAGTATATTATATAGTGATCTGGAAAACAGAGTATGTATTAAAATTGGAACTGTCGCAAAGCCATGAAAATCGCAACAGGTTTGATCTCGCGCCGCGAATACCGCAAAGAAAACTGATTATACCTGTAAAATAAAAGTTCGCGTAACTGTTTCATAATTATATAAAATAATTTTTTGTCATCTTTCTTACCTTTTCATACACACACATTTTTTGTTATTATCATTATTTTGTTAAATTTTGAAATACATATACAACTATACATATATATATTTATATATATATTTATATGTAAACATAACTATTATAATATTGCCTTACTAGTTTTTATTTTTGATATTTTAAAGAAAATTTACCGCTATTTTACAGCTATTTAAATCTCTTTTTTTTAATTATACAAATCTATTTCAGTGTTTTATTCTTAATATTTTAATAATTGGTTTACTATGACATTTATCTATTGTCATGGTTTTTTACTCTCTTACTTAAATATATTTTATTTTTTTACACTTACCGTAAGTAAGTTTCTTATATCATGTAAAAGCTACTAATTAAATAAATAAATATTTGATATAAATTACTAAAGTCACTTTCAATGCAGAATTAATCTTTTCAATGTTCGCGATAATATTATGGTAACATATGACTGTCGGTATTATTGGTAACCGCGTCGGTTATGTATCGGTAACCATTCCGATATATGCATTAAATCTCGGGCCGCTGGTGCGTGGTAGTAAGAGGCGGCTGGTGGTGAATTACTTCTTCCCTCCCTCACAGCGCACGATATAGTGCTCTGTACTGTACCGCATATATAATATTCCTACGTAATCTAAATGACATATTTGCAATGCATAAGATACATGAATGAAACAGGTTTTCTAGTAGAGTAGTTGCAATAACAGATTATGTTTGAATGCTGGCTACACTCTACTGGCATAATGTATTATTGCAGACTTTGCAAAATATGCTCATTCAGTCTTGGTTATCTGAGAAAGAACAGATCTTATCAAAAAATCTGATGATTTTTTTATACTTAATAATAATTTAAGACGCTAGATCAGAACCAAAACAAACCTATGAATACAACAGATTATATTATTCATATTTACTTGTCGACCGATATATTTATGACGGAAAATGATTTTCCTAAAGCACTCAAACGTGCTTTTATAAAATATAATGCATCAATACCATCTTCAGTTTACGTTGAACGACTGTTCAGTGCAGGAGAACCATATATATAATACTCCTATATTGCTAGTACGGTGCCGACCTGAAGCCCAAATGTTACGGTGCAGACAATATAGTAGCCTCTCTCTCGCGCAAGGTCCAGCTGCTTTGTGCGCATG
>NW_018025082.1:0-1855 GCF_002006095.1 Pseudomyrmex gracilis
AGTTTTTGTAATATTATAGAGGTTATGTCCAGATGTATTGTGTTTTTGACATTGGATTTTCATTCTACATCGAAAAATACATCGGAAACATATATCTGCACTTCCAACTAAAAAAATTAAAATTGCGTGATAGAAAGGGTAGTTTTTGTAATTTTATAGGGGTTGTTTTCAGGTTTATTGTATTTTTAACATCAGATTTGGATTCTACGTCAAAAAATACATCGGAAACGCATATTTATACTTTCAAATTGATGTGAAAGAAATTTTATATGCGGGCCGATCCCTTCCGGACCGGAAAGTTAATATATTGGCGCTACCCATGATCGACACTTAGTGTATGGTCAATCCATGATGTTAGATATCTTTTTTACCACTTTACTAAGGCGGATATCCCGTCTCAAATCCCGGCTCTCTAAAGGTTAAGACGACATACGACTGCGTCTTAAAGATATACAAAGAACGTCTGGGAGCGGTACATTGTACGTACAAACGATGTCTCCTGAACGTCCTCGAGATATAGTAGTACGTCATCTGGACGTCCGTACATGTAGAGCGGGACGTTCTATGAACGTCCATTGAACATTAAATTGTTGTGTACTTACTGCTAGGTCGTTTTTTCCAGTGTTTTCAGTTTTGGCTCTCTTATAGCATGCTAAAGTGGACATGAGGGCGCACCTTGCGGAGAAGTCAATAATGGAAACGGCTAATTGCAAATGTGGGTGTACACACCAAGACGTTGACTATATCTTTTTTCATTGTCCCATACATAAAGACGCTTCTGACTCGCTTATACTTGACTTGGTTTATAATGGCTTTAGCCTACCGTACAACGTGGGTTAAGCGGAAGTCGCCTTTTCTAGTAATATACAAGTCATGCATGCTCTATACGCATTCATCACTCAAGAGCAGATATCCATTTAATTTGTCTGTCTCATCCAGTAGTCTGAACTTCTTCTTCTACCTGATTCTTCTGTGAACTCCCTAACTCAGTCCGCTCGATTGATTGGAGCTGTGTTCCGAAAACTCATAAATGAAATCCTCTACCAACTATCAGACTTATACTTACGCTACTCGCAGTGAGAGCTATACTAATGCATAACTCCGTGGCCAAGCATCAAGAACCCACGGTTTTAAACTAGCTATCAATGGTCTAGTTTCCACCAAAGCATTAATTCACACCTAATGCGACGTAGAATTTAAGTCGGTGGAAATTTGTCAAATTGCGCTGATTTTGCTTCCACTTCGATCTATAAGTACTCTACTTTCAATGGAAACGGAACACTAAATTTAATCCGTACCGGAGTGAAACCGAATTGAGGGTTTCGGTGGAAACTAGACCAATGAAAACGTAGAATGGCGTATGGACTATCTTCATAGATCCACTGAGCCATAAGGACACCAACTAACCAACCATGCTAAAGCGGTAGAGGAAATGCGCACAACAGCAGCGAGTTCTAATTGCATGAACTTGCTGCTGTTGTGTGCATCTCTTCCACCGCTTCAGCATGCTGTAAGAGATCCAAAACTGAGAACACTACGTCCCTCTTATCCCTAGCCCCCCGCGTCTACGAAACGATTCAATGACCGCGACTGTACAGACGGCGTCATTAATTCGAAGAATAGGCGCGGGGATCGGAGGGCAAGCGGGGCGGTTGCTCGTAGCGCCAACGGGCGCCGTACTAACTAACTAGTAGCAATCGGATGTCCACAACTACGTCGTGTCGATAATGTAACTGCTCTTTCTTTCTATTTTCTTCTCAAAACGTAAAACTATTGGCCATTTACTAAAAGTCTAACGTTGACAAATAACATGTGTATATATATATATATATATATATATATATATATATATATG
>NW_018025082.1:2680-4403 GCF_002006095.1 Pseudomyrmex gracilis
GTACGCGCATGTGCACAATGTACTGGCTGGCAGTTCTGCGAGTGATAAAATCAACGGTCAATTATTGTACTTTCTTTTATTGTGCTTTCTTTCTATATGTAGTAGACACTGTGTACATTATTTTTGTACTAAATAANAAAACTCGTGATAGTGTTAGTGAACAATTAAAACAAGACGGTACGTTTTAATAAAGATGTGATATTGTTATTTATTCTGCAAGCGCGACGACTTAACCTAAATTTAGTATTTGCTTGAAATCTTTTACATTTTTTAACCTTTTTGTTATACAAATATTAATTATTTTGTTTTACATTATATTAGCTATGACATTTATTGCAGTAGAATTTGCTACTAACGAACATGATGTCGTAATGGGTATAATTCATAACACTTGGCTATCAACTGTTAAAGATAAAGTTTGGTGGCCTCCTTACAAAACAGGTCACAGAATAAATAAAGCTTTAATAAAAGCCGAAATACCTGATAAGGAAAAATGGGAATTATGTGCAATAAGACGAATACTTTTTAAACATGGTTTGTATTAAAATTGTACTATAGTGTTTGCTTTTTAATCTTTTTATTTTACTTTTTATGAATTTATATGTATTTATCTCTATTTATCTATATTTTCTTAAGTATTCCTATATATTTTATTTTTTTATATATATTTTCTTGTTGTTACTTTATTAATATGTATATTTTTATTTAGATGAGTTAAATAAAGCAAATAAAAAGTTGCAAAAATAGAAAATAAGAACGATACTGATGTATTAACTTCATCGGAAATAGAATCTAATAAACGGATCCGAAAACCTAATAAGCGGTATCAAATTACATCCAGTGAAGACGAAGAGTTGAGTCAATCAACTTTGCCTCGACCTCAAAAACTTTTTAAATCAAACGATCTGACTAGCTCAAACGACATAGCTTTAAGTTCAAGTTTGTCCACATCTTCAAATTTATTTACAAGAAATAATAAAAATAATGATTTTTATCTATCATCTTTAAATTTTCAATCAGGTTTGCATGCATATTATATACATTATAATTGGCATACGTCATACATTATACATTGATACACGTCAAAATTATTTAATGATACAATAAACCAAATATAATACTTATAATAATAAAAAAATATCAATTATATTTATATACAATGTTATTATAATAAGTCAATTATAATAAATAAAATTTACAATAGTTTAATTGCATTAATTGCACATTTGAGATTTAATAAGTGTTTTTTTTTTCAGATAATAGTATTACAAAAAGAGAGGCAAACAGTCGTAACTTAGGTTTGTATGAATAAAATTTTTATATAGAAATGTCATTAAGTATATTCTAATTTTTGTAGGTATACTTTACTACGAGATAATTAAACTTCAAGAGCAAGTAAAAGAAATTTTTGGTTTACTAAAACAATCACAAACTTTAGGAATATGTACTCTTCCTGATAATATTCCAGTGCAATTTCCATTAAAAACAAATGACGAACTTAAAATATTGGAAAATTATTTGAACATCCGCAGCAATCAAGACACTTTGGTATATATTTTGTGTTAAGTTTGATATAAAAAACTTTTTGGAAAAACTACTGTGTATATATAGTATATTATATATATGTATATATATATATATATATTGTATTTGTTTGTTAGGCTTCTTTTTTATCTACTTTGGGTGGAAGAAACATCACATCACAAACCAATACAATTTTACG
>NW_018025083.1:0-4315 GCF_002006095.1 Pseudomyrmex gracilis
CTAAAAAATATATATTTGACCTTGAAATGATGATTTTCAAGGTCAAAGACCTCTTCAGGATTTTTTTTTACTATTTTTTCATACTCAGCGCATCAAAAAACATGTATATACATATTTTGAAGCTTACATAGCAAAAAAAAAATTTGACCTTAACATGATAATTTTCAAGGTCAAGGACACATTTGAAACTTTTTTTANTATTTTTCTGTTATTAAGCACATCAATTTCACCTTAAAACTATCAAATAGTTTGTGTTCGTTGGGTGGTCGAAATATCGACCAACCCCGTCCTTTAAAGGTTAATACTTATAATAATTATACGTTAATACTTATAATAAAAAATTATACGTTAATACTTAATAACTATGACAAAAAACGATTAAGTGGTTAAATTTTAAGGTTTGTTCTTAATATAATGATATAGTTTATTTATCAAATGAAAAAATCGATCTTTTAAGCTTCATTTATATATGAATGTGATATAAATTATAAGATTACTCTTGCGCTTTCTGCATATAATATGTATGAGATTTTACTTTTGTTTATGTATACGCGTTGTTTTATAATCTCCAGAATATACGTATGTTATTTTTGTAAAATGATTATTTTTACAATAAATATTATTAAATTACTTATTTTCAAAACATACATTTTTATATCACATGTCTCATCTGCAATATTATATATACAATCCGATTTTATAATAAAATAGAAATCTCTAATATTTAACGCAAAATCAGATATCATATGACAGATGAAATAATCATACCTTTTTAGAATCTGGAAGACATCTTTCAGATATCTCAGTGATATCTGACTAGTATTTACGCAATCAGATATTCTGATATTTAGATATCTTCCAGATATCTTTATGATATATTTTGCTGTGTGGGAAGACTAAGTGAGAGGTTAGATGTTGCGGAACGTGCGTAATGAAGAATTTACGGAATGACTTCTCCCTAAGAGCGCTGCTCCGTTTGCTTGGAGTGGGGTTGGTAAAGACAGGACTCGAGGCGGACCAGTAGGATTAATGCAGACTTAATTAGTAAATAAAAAAGGTCACATTGAGCCAAAAAAAGATATTAATATGATAATATAATGATTTAATAACTACCACTTTAACATACATAAAAAATACGCAAAATATTTTGATTCTAACTGGAGTCTTTTTCAGTCGCAATTAACATATTAATAATATAAAAAAATACGCAATATACATTATGTCAAGATATAAACGAAGTCAATGTCTAAAACCAACGCAAATAGTTGGCCGTTGATAGTAAACATGGTGTAATTACCTTGGAGATGACCTTCTAAAAGATAATAAAGTAAAGTATTCAATCACCGTTACACATGAAGCAAAATTTAAAATGAACTTACTATGATGCCAAATAGTCAAACTCTGAAGGGAAAGATAAGAGGCACGAGAAACATATAGGAGTTCTCCCACTCATAGTGGATGTTTTTCTTAGTGAGAGACATTCAAAACATTGAAGTAAGAAGTGTCAAGTAATTCTAAGTCGTTAACAGAATTTAAACCGTGTGACTGTTTTTTTTATAAAGATCATTTCTGAATTATGCATTAATTATGCATTTTAGTTCACACATCACCGATTTCTTTGCGCTTCAGATATGTTGTAGGGCAGGTCATACTGAGCGATTGTGTGGAACAATTTTGTGGAAGACGGCCTTAGTTTAGGAGATATGGCAATTTGAAGTTTCAAAAGTTTAATGCTTTATTCTAGATATTACAAGCTGTTATTACAAACAGTTAAGTTTAGGGGAGCGACCTCCTAATTCAATAATTTTTATATATGTTGTGAAAGTCATTGTCCCGAGTAATAATGTGAAGGTTTTAGGCAGGGGTCGTTGTTTGTTAAAAAGTTACAAGAGGACAAAGTTTCACGAATGAATTCTTATTTTTCGGTCCCACGTACATTTCGTTCGCGTTTGAAGCGCGTAGACAGGGGGGACTGCGCCCCCCTGCACTTACCCCCCCAAAACCTAATCTAACCTTGCAACCGGTACCATCCGGGGGCCTTATCCCCACGTCGTCGGCTGTGACGACATCAACGGAGTGGAAGTTCGGTGAGCTGGACTCGGAAACCGATCGCCTGTTTGATGAGGCAGTATCGTCAATGGCGGCACGACTGGCTAGTTTCGAGGACAGACTGGCGGAAACCAGCCGGAGGAGAGAGGAGTCTTCCGGTGAGGAGGCAAAAGTGGTAAAGAAGAAAAGGTCCCTCTCCATGGAATAGACAGTCTAAAGGAAGACTGCGTTAAGTAAAAGATATTTGTTTGTTTATTTTAAAAATTCAGAGCGAGGGTCTAGCGGAGTGTAGAGACAACCGCTGTTTACCCTCGGGGTGCATAAGGCCCATTTTATTTTAGTTTCGTTGTTTGTTTAGTTTCGTTTTTTTAAATCAAAACAAGAAGTGAGTATTTTAATTTGGGTGACCCACGTGTAAAGAGTCCACCCACCGTACTGACTCAATAAGACAAAGCGAGCGTGAGTTGAGTGTCGAAAAGGTCCGTGATTTTTGGGAAAAAATATCCTGTTAGTTGTTGGTAAAAACGTTGTAAAAGGATTCTGGGGAAAGAATAGGGACATGTAACGTACAAAATTTCAATAATTAGATAGATTTTTTTTACTTCCTCAAAATTCACGTTTTGGATAAATTCGGGTAATATTGAAAATATACTTATCTGGAGGTCTCCCATAAAAGCCGGAACATCCCTGAAACATAAAAAAGAATATTTAGACATTTAATTTAAACTTTTCAAAATTCTAATTTTTTGACTTAATTATTGGTGAAACTCTTAGGGAATGTTTATTTTACGCTGAATAAACATATCCCACCCAAAATTCAAATAATTTGGCATTTTAATTTTTCACAAAATTTTTGGGGCAAATTGGATTTATCTGTTGAGGGGATATTCCGAGAGACATGGGTAATCATCTCCAGAAGTCCCGTCCGCTTTCTCCAGGATATCTTAGTCCGTAGTGTAATGCGCGTGCGTCAAGCGAAGTGGGGGAAGACGAGGTTTCTTATTGAAACCAAGCGCTCTCCCACTCAGTATGTCTCGAGCTGCGGGTTTGAACGCACGTCACGCCGCTAAATAAAACGAGTACATGCCAACTTAATACTTGGTTCGCTGTAACAAAGGAAAAATATAAACAAGTTACTAAGTACGAATAAAGTGTTGTGCGTTTATTTTGGAAAAACTTACCTTTTTGGTCCAGCGTCGATTCTGAGTAAGTCCAGGGCATCCAAGGAAGAAGGTCCAAGTCCCGTGGCATCCGCCGGCTCCTGCGTTGCGGTGAGTCTAAAACAAACAGAGCTTTGTTAAAAATCCTTCCTGCTTGGAGGTCAAAGTAGGTGGCGACCGATTGACAGCCAGAATTCCACAATTGTCCGGTCACAACCTAATCTCCGAAAGGGACTTTGCCTCTTCCCGTGCTCCCCTCCTCGAAAATCAAGTACCGATTTTTCACAAGAAGCGAATATAATCGGAAGTCGTAACCCCCCTCGGAAAAAAATAACGATTTCCAATTACATTCGCTTTTTGTAAAAAGCTTCTTTTAGAGGTTAAGTTAGGTTAGGTATTGGGAAAGGTGCAGGGGGGCGCAGCCCTCCTGCCTACGCGCTTCAAACGCGAACAAAAAGAACAAAAATACTAATATTGTTCCAAAACTTTGAACTGCCATATCTGCTAAATTAAGGCCGTCTCCCACAAAATTTTTGCACATAATTACTCGGTATGACCTGCCCTACAACATATCTGAAGCACATCGAAATCGGAGATGTGTGACTTAAATTGCATATTTACCATTAGCCTTTTATAATAATGATGTTCATGATCTAAAATCTGGACATTGTCCCAATCAAAAGAATGATTAAGATCTGTTCTGTGTTTTGAGATTACTGATAGTTGAGAGGAGAAACGTTTTATGTTATTAAAATGTTCTTTTAGTCTCGTTTTTAAACGCCTCTTAGTCTGTCCCACATAAGACGCTGATCTTTAGCGTCCCACATAAGACATGATCCCCAAACTTGCCGGGCTTGGGTCCTTTCAACAAAAAGATCTGATTTCCAGGTTTAAAAACTTTAAAAACGGATTGACCTTTCGGTTGTAATAGATCTTTGACTTATTCTCGGCTTCAATCACGTTTTCTCGAGCACTTTCTTGCATACTATAAAGTTGATTTACTAAGTCAACTAAATAATCGTTATAGCTTGCCAATTTGTCATTTGGTGCTAAGGATTCGCTAGAAGGTACTCATGCTATCTTCCCGAAAACCAACTCGTACAGAG
>NW_018025084.1:0-1555 GCF_002006095.1 Pseudomyrmex gracilis
AATATAATTATACATGGCATAGCCATAAATGGTTTGGTTGACTCTGGTTCCGGGCGAACTTTTCTGAGTTCGTCCGTATTAAATAAATTGCGAACGAAAATCGGTGACGCGGAGATGAAGTTGCAACCGTCGCGGGGGAGGAGAGTAACGACGGCGACGGGACAAATTGCAAAAATCCGCGCCGAATTGAAATTACCGATTAAATTACGCGGAAGAACAGAAATAATATCTGTTTGTTTTTTGCCTACGTTAGCTCAAAATTGTATTCTCGGTATGGATTTCTTACGCGCGTTCGGGATAAATATTGATTTCGTCGCGGCGCGTTGGAATTTTTCGCAGAAGTTATCGGAAAAATTCGCGTTTGACGCGCCCAGTAGTACGGTGTTATCGGAAGACTCGGATGCAAGTGCATCGTGTGCGGCTATCGGTAACGCGTGCGACAAAGATATGGCAGAAGATACGCGAGATTCGAATATAACAGAATGCTCACGCGATGAAAATATCTCGACGATAAACAGCGGCTCAGCTGATTGTCGGAATCCGCGCGCGGCGCGATGTAAACATCAGCCGAACGAGGTCAATAACCGAAATACGTTATGTTGCGGGCTATCGGAGTTATCGGTTGTCGAACAGGAATATTTGCAGCAATTTTTAAGCGATAATGTAACGGGTGATCCGGAGAAACCGGCTGCTACGACATTAACTACGCATAGAATCGAAGTAAACGGGCACACGCCGATTAAACAGCGTTATTACCCGGTTTCGCCNAAGATTCAGGAAGCTTTGTATGCTGAGGTTGACAAGATGTTAGATGCGGGAATAATCGAGCCATCAAGTAGCGATTGGTCGACTCCAATCGTGATGGTAAAGAAGCCGAACGGGAAGTATCGGTTCTGTCTCGATTTTCGAAAATTAAATCCCGTGACGAAGAAAGACGCTTATCCGCTGCCGTATATGAACGTGATTTTAGACAAATTACGTTCCGCGCATTATATTTCGACGATCGATTTAAGCCAAGCGTACTTTCAAATACCCTTGGAGAAGGATAGTCGCGAATTAACTGCGTTTACGGTGCCGGGGAGGGGGCTCTTTCAGTTCACGCGTATGCCGTACGGATTGACGAACGCACCGGCTACCTTTCAGAGATTACTCGACAATTTAATCGGACCGGAAATGGAACCGCACGCATTCGCATATCTTGACGATATTGTGATTGTCACACAAACATTTGAAGATCATGTAGAACGGCTGCGGCGAGTTTTCGATCGTATTAAACAGGCGGGATTGACGATCAATCCCGAGAAGAGTAAATTTTGCCGCTCGCAGGTAAAATATCTAGGTTTTCTGGTTCAGAAGGAAGGGTTAATGGTAGATCCGGATAAAACAGCGCCGATTATTGAATATCCACCCCCGCGTACGATTAAGCAACTTCGACGGTTTATCGGCATGGCTTCTTGGTATCGGAGATTTATACCGCAATGTGCGACTGTTTTAGAGCCATTGACTCGACTCTTGAAAAAGAATCAGTCTTGGGAGTGGGGGGAGTCTCAAAGGA
>NW_018025084.1:3100-4388 GCF_002006095.1 Pseudomyrmex gracilis
AAATTAGAAAATTTGCGCGCGTGGGTGCGTGAAAATTTGGAGGACGCGCGAGACAAGCAGGCGCGGTATTACAATCTACACCGGCGAGATAAAACGTATGCTGTCGGGGATCGGGTAATGAAACGCTTGCACGTGTTGTCGTCCGCCGCGAAACACGTTGCCGCCAAGTTATCGCCTAAGTTCCATGGGCCCTTCGCTATCGGGAAGATATTATCTCCCACCGTCTACGAGCTCGTCGACGAGTCGGGCAAGTCCTTGGGGAAAGTCCACGTGAAGGACTTGAAACCGTACGTGGAATAACGCAACTTTGATTCCACAGTTATCGGAGCAACAAGACCGTTGCTATCGGGAGAGAGCTCACGACGAAGGCCGCCACAAAGATGATGCGCTGCGACGTCAAGCGGTTTTGCAACCGATATCCCGGCTTATGGCGGCATATTGACCGGGAGTACCCAGGTTTCTGGAACGATCTGGGGGATGCGATGCAACTGGAGCGTGGGCGACGATACACCACGAGAGGAGCGGTAGTGCGGAACTTACCGCGCCAAGTCGACGCCGCCACGCAAACCGAGCGCAGGGTGAGGAGCGTGTGCCTGCAGGTGGGAACACGGTCCGCGCTGCGGGCCACCGTGACCACACAAACCGACAGGCGGGTGCGGAGCGTGGGCCTGCAGGCCAACGCCAGGGCTGCTTCCCGGGGCGAGATGGCGACGCAAACGGAANCGTCGGCAAAGGACCCGGAGATTCGGGCCGGCGGGCCACTCGCCTCGCAGGGCGAAGCGAAGACGCCAACGAACGGCCAGGCGGCTGGAAAGGACGACGCGAACCCCGGAGCCGGAGGCGTCGAGCGGTGCTGGGCGTGCGGGTCGACGGACCACTTCGCGCACAGTTGCCCGTCGCGGGGGGCCGTCACCTTTTGTTACCGATGCGGNAAGAAAGGTGTGTCGGTCCGGCAGTGCCCGAATTGTAGGGACGGGTGGAGGTCCCAAGGACCATATTCCCGCCGACATGAGGGACACCCGGGTGGAGAGCCAGTGCTCCGACGCGGAGGAAGGCCCGGGACGCGTAGGCGAGAGGAGCCGTACGGGGCCGTCCGATACGACGCCCGACTGCCTCGGTGCACGTCGCGATGGCCCCCCTGTAGACTCGGGGACGAGGACGAAGACGCCTCGTTCGACTTCGTTAGGGGCTAACGATAAAGGTTTTTTTTTTCTCCCTCTTCTTCTTTTTTTTATATATAATTGTCGTAACAAAATTTATCTTTTTTTTATGGCTTCTTTTATTTTTT
>NW_018025085.1:0-4128 GCF_002006095.1 Pseudomyrmex gracilis
TTATTGAAAACATGAAAAGTACATTATAATTTTTATTGTAAAATTTTTATTGTAAAAATTACAATATAATTTAAATTTTTTAGTTTTCAATAAAAAATTAAACTGCACAAACATTCTGTGTTCTGCTAGCATCTGCATGAATATTCAGTTTCATCTTTATACTTGTGTGTGCAATGTTGCATTATTGCAAATAAATTACANCGCAATATTGCTGTAATGTTGCATTGCAATCTCTCTGAGGGCGGACATTTCAACGTTGCTGCAATCTTCCTGCAACGTTGCAGCAATATTATGCAACGTTGCTGCAACATTGCAATTTTCCATTGTAATATTTCTGCAATGTTTCTGCAATCTTTCGGTGCTGTATGGGAGTAGTTTTTCCAATAATATCTAAAGAGCGAGTAATGTCCGCTTGTATTCCGCTGCTAAAAGTTATTACAGATACAATAATATTCGCCTCGATCATTACAGAGCCGCCATATTAATCACACGGTCGCATGTAATAATCACACAGCCGGCAGTAGTTCTTTTTTGTAAGGGAATCTACTTCAACTCATTCAATTTACTAAATACTTGAATGTCAGGTGTTACCATCTTATTATTATCAATAGCAACAGCATTTCTAGGGTACGTCTTACTACGAGGACAAATATCTTTTTGAGGAGCAACCGTAATTACAAATTTATTATCAACAATCCCACATATTGGAAATAATATTGTTATATGAGTTCGAGAAGGATTCTCAATTAATAATTCTACATTAAATCGATTCTATTCCAACCATTTTATTCTTCCATTTATTATTTTAATAATAGTAATAATTTACTTAATATTCCTCCATGAATCGGGGTCATCAACCCCTTAGAAGTTCCTAGAAATTATCAAAAAATCCCTTTCCATAAATATTTTACTATCAAAGACGTATACGGTTTTTATAGTAGTCATAGTAATTTTTACCACAATTATTATACAATATCCTTATGTATTTAGTGACTCAGATAATTTCACTGCCGCCTATTTTTTGAGTTGAGACTTATTCCAACTTATTTTATACAATAATTGTGTATTGGGGGTCTAACCCTGAGCGCCTAAGAGCCTCTTCTTATTTATTAGTTTATATGTTGGTAATTTCTTTACCTTTATTGTATTACATATATGTTCTTATTAGTGATAATATAATTCTTACATTTTTGATGTATGAACTTTTAAGAATTAAAGTTTTCGGTTGATGAAATTATTTAATTATTACAGATGCCTTTTTAGTGAAACTTTCCATTTACATTTTTCATATTTGGGTGCCGAAAGCTCACGTTGAAGCTCTTATATATGGTTGAATGATTTTGGCAGCTGTTTTATTAAAGTTGGGCGGGTACGGACTTTATCGTATTTTGTGAAGTTTAAAGATTAGTATAGATTATTGTGTATTTATTATAAGGATAGGGATAATTGGAAGTGTTATAGTAAGATTTTTAACAATAATTCAAGTTAATATAAAAGGAATAGTAGCATATTTATCTGTAGTTTATATAAATATAATATTAGCAGGTTTAATAACACTAATAATATTAGGATGATCTAGGGCCATTATAATTATATTCTCACATGGAATTTGTTCTTCCAGATTATTTTATATGGTTAATATATATCATAATGTACTATGTATTGAAAACAATCATTATACAAGTATGTGTAGAGAAGAAAAATCTAGCTGGCTTGGAATTGATGATATACAAGTTAAAAAACACCACTGGCCAAAAAATGCTAAGAATGTTTATATTCTTTTCTTAAAAAAAATAAATAAATAAATGTGTTACAATTGTTGAGATTAAATTTATTTTAGTTTACTATTCTCGAAAAACTTAACTTTAGAAAAAAGATAAAAACAGGCGTCAAGTACACGCACAACACGTATTGTATTTAATTTAAATACTACAAAACACTCTTTTCCTGGTCAAAAACCTGTTTCACCAAAAAAAGTGATATCAAAAAGTAGCACCAAGTAAACTTTTGTACGTTTTTTTTACATACTACTAAACCTTCTTTTTTTATCAAACCTGTTTTACAAAATAGAAAATGTGTGATATCTCAAAAAACTACTTTTTCAAAAATATAATTTCAGTTAAACAAGACAAATTTATTTTACCATAAAATAAATGTGTTACAATTGTTGAGATTTAAGTTTATTTTAGCTTACTATTCTCGAAAAACTTACCTTTCAAATAAAAGGTAAAAACAGGCGCCAAGTACACGCACAACACGTATTGTATTTTTATTTAAATATTTAAATACTACAAAACATTCTTTCTCTAAAAACCCGTTTTACAAAAAAAGTGATATCACAAAGTAGCACCAAGTAAATTTATTTTTTCTAAGAAAAGAATATAAACATTCTTAGCATTTTTTGGCCAGTGGTGTTTTTTAACTTGCATATCATCAATTCCAAGCCAGCTAGATTTTTCTTCTCTACACATACTTGTATAATGATTGTTTTCAATACANAGNCNATTATNAAATATGGCATTCATNACTNTNTATAGCTNTCCACTTATTGACACTTTAGTCGTTGGTATAGCACGTATATTTAGTTTGTTTGCTGGTATTNCTTTGCCATCTGAAAATAATAGAAAATGAATGATAAGTATGTCTTTTGTCAACGTTAATTCTCTTTTAAATATCTTATCATTCGTTTTACAAGTGTTACATAATAAATCGTTAATGGATTCACACCAATGAGAAAAGGTAACACTTAATAAATTGTTAAGATCATAACTCTTTTTCTCTAAATTAATGACAGGAATTGAGATTAAAATATTATTTGATATAACTGTAGTTATATATTTACAATTTTTGCATCGTGTAGTGGAAGTTACTACATGCTCGACTACAGTTTTTATAAAATCAAATTTTGCGCAAAGAGCTAAAAGAAATTCAGATGCAACACGTTTTACATTATTCGAAAAGTTATCTCCTAGATATTGTCGTATTCTATATGTTAAACTGTCACGATCTAAGTGAGATGCATATTGCGTTTACAATAAAAATAAAAAAAAAAAAAAACTTTAAAGGATGCTGAACCGTCCTGTTTTACCATCATTTCGTATTTCCAACTTTTTGTGAAAACTATGAATCGGAATAAAAAATGCTTCTCCAGAAATAAAGGAAATATAGTAAAGAATGGGATAAAGCCTAAAAATTTAAGAAAAACAAAAAAAAGTTTTAGACTGTTTTTACAGAAACTACATTTTTACTTTATATGCAAAATTGGCCATGTAAATCCAAATAAAAATACCTTTATCCCAAACTAGAAACATAAACGAATATTTTGAGTGCTTCAAAAAAATTTTGAAGTCTTGTGAGACAAGAAAACTTGGAAATACGATTAGTACAATTTTAGCAGAAGCGTCAGAGAGAAACACATGTCTATCCTTGGCTCTCTCATGTCATCTATTCTTGTTTTGGTTTGATTCGGTCCCGAGAGATGGCGCCACCTACCCGATAGCATAGCGGTTGAGTAGCAGCTGAGCGAACTTTTGCCAGTGGTTCAGCATCCTCTTAAGTACAAAAAACAAAGTACGGTAAAATGTATATGTGCCTTCTAAAGGTGTGTGTGTGTGTGCGCGCGCGCGCGCGTGTGTGTGTGTGTGTGTGTGTGTGTGCGCGCGCGCGCGCATGTGTGTGTGTGTGTGTGTGTGAGTTAAATTCAGATACTTGGCAATTGCAAATGGGGGATAAAAAAAATTGACCAAACAACAAAAAGAAATTCGAGTGATGAACGAGTAAAAATATACGAACGAAGTTTTTTTGTCCGAGGTTTGTCGCAATGACGCGCAATGTTTATAAAAATGTGGATAAAGTTAACATGTGAATTTATATTTTCGTTGTGTGTGTGTGAATGTTGTTTTTTTCTCAACACAATAAGATTGTCTCTACGTGGAAGATGTAAAATCGAAATCGGTATCGATTATAGGAATCGCGCGCGCACGCGTGCTGCGTATGTACGATCCGATCATACGATACACGTGTATAAGATAAAAATATAAAGTGTGTGATACTCTAAAAACTTACCTTTTTAAAAAAAGGTAAAAACAGGCGCCAAGTACACGCACAACACGTATTGTATTTTAATTA
>NW_018025086.1:0-1913 GCF_002006095.1 Pseudomyrmex gracilis
AGAGTGTGCGTGCGCAGATTTTGTTCGGTTTCTGCCGACAATCTGACGTCAAGTCATGTTAGCAGATCTTGCTCGGTTTCTGCAGCCAATCTGCTGTCAGATTTTGTGAGCAAGATCTGCTCGATTTTTGGCACCAATTTGTAGACTTAATCAATAATATAAACAACTTCTGTATCAGATTTGTAGCCTTTTTGTTGACAACAGGTGATAGCAGACACTTGCATGATCTGCTTTTGACAGACTTGGCTGTCTGGGATATAGTTAACTGAACTGCAAGTCTTGCTTGGTTTTTGCTGTTATTTTGCTATCAAGTCGTGTTGCGCAGATCTTGCTTCATATTTGGCGTCAATTTGGTCTTAAATTATGTGCAAGCTTTGCTCGGTTTTTGCTAGCAATTTGCTGTTATGTTTTGTTAACAAGCTTGAATATATTTTTGCTAGCAATTTTGCAACATTACCAGATAAAACAAACTCTGCATCATATTTGATGTCTGTTTGCTAACAAAATTTGTAACAAGCATTTGGCAAAATCTGTTTCGACAGATTTGGTTATATGAGTTCTTTTTTAATTTTCTTTAATGCAGAATTTATATCTGCTTGACTATATTTCTTTTTATAATTTTTTTTTGCTTGTTTTTTTTGTTTCTCCATCTTTTTTGTAAATACTAACTACTTAACATAAGCCTGTAATAAATAAATTGAAATGTAAAATAAATTTTGAGATTATACCTTCTAATATGATAACGAAGTACGTAAAACTGAATAAATGTATGTACTTTATAAAATATTCAAATAATAATTGTTTATACTTATTATGTTTACCGTAAAAAATGCAAAAATGTTGAGTTTAACTTTGCAATAAATCTTACTCTAATAGATAAATTGTGAAAATATTGCATAAAAATGGCATTATGAATAACGACGATCCTGCAATGATTGCACTAAGATGATTCGCCATAACGCAACGGTTTTGTCAAAATAAA
This sequence comes from Pseudomyrmex gracilis, assembly GCF_002006095.1. Lineage (NCBI taxonomy): Eukaryota > Metazoa > Arthropoda > Insecta > Hymenoptera > Formicidae > Pseudomyrmex > Pseudomyrmex gracilis. The sequence continues at coordinate 983 of NW_018025086.1, forward strand.
ATTTTGTTAATAATATTTGTCAAAAATTGCGAAAATGTCGTTATGCATTTTCATAAGTATATACGTGAATTAAGTTGATTTCTTCATATGCAATTATATTTCTACATATTTCAAACATCACATAGCTGAAAGTTTTTTCTCAATTATTGGACAATTTCTTTTTGAAATTAATTTTGCAAATATACTGCTAAGATACTTTGCCATATCGTTATTCTTTTGCCGAAATAGTATTTGGAAAGTAATTTTGCAAACAACTACAAATATTTTTAAAAAAATCAATGTTTTTACATCTATTTCCTAAAATATATCTGTATAATTGCAAATTACAATTTTAGTGCAAGATTTTGTTACATAATTATATAAATGTTTTCCTATCAGGGTAGTTATTTACTAAGAAAGGGTGGGCACGAATTGCGAAATACGAAATTGAATGAGCCATAGTTCATTCAAAAGGGAAAGTCGAGGGTATAAAAAGTGTAAGAGGGTTTGAGTGCATGGGCCTTAGTTTACGAGAATTTTGCATTCATAGTTAAGCGTGCGGCCAGCTGTACGTTAAGTAACATAAATAAGTTAGACTCAGTGTGAAGCGTTGTGGCTGCGGCCTAAGGCGCGCGCTTTGTAATTTTTGGCGTCTATTGCGAGTTCGAATCCTCGCAGTGGCAACTTTTTTTTCATTATAACGACTATATCTATCAACTGAATTAATTGGTTTTATTTTTTGGAATAAAATATTAATAATAACGACGCAATTAATTAATTATATATAATAAAACCAAGAACGGTAATTTCTGTACTTCTTTATGTTTATTCATCGTGTTTTTATTTATTATAAATTTCGGACATTGCTGTACACTGTTGTGGATGGAAATTAATATAAAAATATTGGAAACATAAATGGATTGCACACCACGAACATTTTATAAAAGAATAA
>NW_018025086.1:2403-4352 GCF_002006095.1 Pseudomyrmex gracilis
TGAACAAAAATGGATTGTTGCCCACGTACGGTTGATGCAATCCATTTATGTTTCCAATATTTTTATATTAATTTCCATCCACAACAGTGTACAGCAATGTCCGAAATTTATAATAAATAAAAACACGATGAATAAACATAAAGAAGTACAGAAATTTCCGTTCTTGGTTTTATTATATATAATTAATTAATTGCGTCGTTATTATTAATATTTTATTCCAAAAAATAAAACCAATTAATTCAGTTGATAGATATAGTCGTTATAATGAAAAAAAAGTTGCCACTGCGAGGATTCGAACTCGCAATAGACGCCAAAAATTACAAAGCGCGCGCCTTAGGCCGCAGCCACAACGCTTCACACTGAGTCTAACTTATTTATGTTACTTCACGTACAGCTGGCCGCACGCTTAACTTTGCATGCAAATTTCTCGTAAACTAAGGCCCATGCACTCTAACCCTCTTACACTTTTTATACCCTCGACCTCCCCTTTTGAATAAACTATGGCTCATTCAATTTCGTATTTCGCAATTCGTGCCCATCCCTTGTGAGACAAATCATATGGCACACTTAAGGACGAATTGCCCTATAACTAGAAATTTAGTTAGCTATTGAACAGAAACGAATATCTTGTACCTATATATAACCACATAAATTTTTCTATAAAATATAATTTAAATGCATAATATTATGTTTCTTACTTATTTTAGATTTTCTCAAAATTCTAAAACTTGTTTGTTTATTTAAAAAAAACAATGTTATAATAATTATCTTAAGAGGGTACTGGATACCGACTATAGAGACCTGTAAACCGACGTTTCTCCTAAGTCTTTTGGAGTCGTATTTACTGCATCAAATCTAAAATGCTTCTACAAAAATAAATAAATAGTGCTAAGGATTGGCGCTTGTTCTTTGGAATGTCAAAATTCAGCATAAATTTTTTCTTATACAGTTCCCTTCTATAACCTCACTATATATTTATGTATGTAGAATTATTTCTAAGTTTATGTACTTATTTACAATGAACACGCGCAACAGATACGACAAAAACGAATCTAATGAGACATTCAGATTATGGTATGACTAATTGATGAGAACAAAGTCTTAGTGTGATGACAGTATAGGTTATCATATGCTATCATTATGAATGAAAAAAAGAGTTTCAAAATCCACACAGAACAAAAACTCCATTAGACGTCGACAGCTCCATGCGACATCTAATAGATGTCTAATGGATGTCTGAATGGATGGATACTGTGTGGGAAGGCATTATACAAGGTGTCCCAGAATTGGTGTAACATCTCTCGTAGACAAGTAGAAGAAATAAAACTGAGTCGATAAGTTCTATACCATTTTACTAGATTCGCAATAGTTCCCGAAATCTTACTTAACAAAGATCCGCGAATAAGCGTGCATCGGGCTGTCTTACGCGCGTAGAACAAAGATGCCAGTTTTAAGACTTTTGCAGCATGCAGCAGCAGGTGGAGGGGATACGCACACAGGCGAACAGCCGTGTCCGTGTGCGCTCGGCGCTTCGGCCAACTTTGAGCAGTAAACGGCGACGGATATATATAACCGCTCTCTGTCTTCCCTTATAGCTATAGCTATAGCTAAACCGCCAGCCGCGAGAAGCGTACCTCGTTGCTAGCCTGTTTCTCGCGCGTAGCTCGTATGTTCCTTCTCTCTTCCTCCATTTCTCTCTCTCTCTCTCTTTCTCATAGTTACACGGTCTGCGTTCCGATCTTCACTGCCGGTACTGAACATCTATAGCACATTTACACGCAATTTTTTCTCTTCTAGATAAGTTTTCGATAACTTTATCTAGAAGATATCTCCCAAAATTGGTTCTTCTTATTGGTTCTCAGAGGAATTTATCCAGAGGATAGCTATCGAAAGGTATGAAAAAATCGGCTGTTAATGTAAAGTATAGATTTGTAGTACTATCTAGTAGA
>NW_018025087.1:0-4297 GCF_002006095.1 Pseudomyrmex gracilis
ACAGGCGAAGATCCACGTTAAAAAACCTAACGCGCTATTAGTGGCACCTCATGGGTAGTGCGGAAGACCACTACTTTCTTTGTAATATTATTATCATCATTGCATAAAACTTGTCTTTTGGCTGTTCGTTCGGTTTCTGCTCTCTCTTTCTCGTGAGACTGACTTGTAATTAGCTCTTCTCCCTCGAATCGCTGTAACTGACGGGACGACACACACACAAAACAATTAGCTGCACAGCGGCTCGCTTTACATAAATGACCAAAATTTGTACAGAAAAACGTAATCGCGAGCGCGCGATCAGCGCGCGTTTCGCTTATAGTCGGCAGCTGCTTCGATACACGAAAATCGGCGTCCTACGAGGCGCCACGCAATACAAGATAGGTCGCTCTCTCTAAATAATGAAAGACGCGGGCCTACCGCCCTCCGTGCGGCCGTATTAATTATCCTGTGACGGACACCAAAAAGGTGTCACGTCACAACTCCCCCCTACCCAAGGAGGACCGAAGAGGTCTAAATTCAATGTAACACCAAGACAAAAGCACTCACCAGTTCGTTCTCCCCCCGCAACATCTTATCGGTAGGGTCTGGTTATACGAATTGTCGCGGAGGTTGCGTCGAACGGCGGTCGTATCTCCGATACAGCAAAACGGATGTATTGAATTTTTACGACATCCTTTCTCTTTCTTTTTTTTTGCATTTTGTCGGGACTTAGGATGGAGGTGGCGGTAAACGACAGGAATAACGTTATCTCAACATGAAAAAAATACATTTATTGTTACAGACAAATACGTCTTACTCACGCACTTTGAGGTACACAAAAAATATACTGTTAAGGGTTTTATAGAAGACCAAAAAAAAAAAAAAACAAAATTATATGGACGGTAAACAAATATATCCACTATAAACAAGAATAAATCGGTACCACTATAAGGATTACTTTAACATATGGAGACAAAAAAAAGTTACATGAAATATTATCAATAAAGTAATGTAACGGAATGTGTAGAATATCTTATCTCCTAGAGAATGGCACATAAAGAGTTCGTGACAGGAACATATCGTCTTTGGTGTTTGGCTATGGCACGGTTGCTCGTGGGAGAACGGCACTTCATCGTGAGGTCCGGTGGCGTTTCGGCAAGGCAGTAGGCAGCTTCTTTGCAAGATCACGGCAGGTCGGCAGAAATTCGGCAGTTGGCGGGACGAGTCTTAGCGGGGTTTTTGCTCTAGTCGATCGTACTTTTCCCATGCATCTGAACATTTGCTGCAACCGCGGATGGTTACGTCGAGGTTGCCGCAGCTAAAAAAATCTTCTTTCTCCCNTTCCTTTCGGACAATTTAAATATTTGTGGCCTGCTTCGCCACAATTCCAATAGGAGGTGGTTGGCTGCAGGTGGTACTCGGGGCGGGGGTCTTTTACTCGAGGAGCCATCATGCGAAGGCGGTCCAGGCGAGCTTGTTCCTCTCGCTGTTCTTGCTCACGCCTTTCTCTTTCTCTTCTTTCTCGTTTTTATCGCTCTCTTGCTTGTCGTTCTCGTCGTTCTCGTTCCTCTCGCCTCTCCTTTTCTCGTTGTTCTCTCTCCTTTCTCTCTTCTATTTCTAGCTGGGCTTGTTCTTCTCTGGCCCGCTGTTCTTGAGCCATCCTTTCACGATTTTGTGTTTTTCTCCGTTCCTGTTCTCTGCGTTCTTGTTTCTCTCGCTCTTTCCTCTGTCGTTCCTGTGCTGCTCTCTCATTTCTTTCTTGCTCAGCTCGTGTTCGTCGTTCCTGGGCCTGTCTTTCTCGCTGTAATTGTTCTTTACGCTCTTGTTCTTGTTTTTCTCGTTCCGCTCTTTCCCGTCTTTCTCGCTCCGCTCTGTCTCTGTGTCTTCGTTCCAAGTCCATTCGTAGTCGCTGTTCGTGAGCGCGTTCGGCACGTTCTATTTCTCGGTCTATTACCTGCCACAGTCTTTCATTGCGAGCGTTCCGTTCCCGCGCTTCCAGTTCCATGGTCATTCGACGGAGGAGACCTGGTTTTGTTTGTTCTTCTTGGTGTGCTCTTTCCTGACGCTCCTCCTTCTCCTGTTTTTCCCGGAGTATCCTTTGTAGGTGTTCACGCCTTTCTCTATTTTTTTCTTCTTCTCTCCGCTCTCTTTCCTGTCGCTCCTGTCACTCCCTTTCTTCTTTTCTCTCTCTCTCTCTTGCCGTTCTTGCTCGTCTCGTTTCTCTTGCTCTCGCCGTTCTCGCTCTTCCTGCCTGCTTCTCTCCTGTCGTTCCTTTTCTACACGCTGTTCTCGCTCCCACCACTCAAGGGCTTTTTGTTCTCGTTCTTGCCATTTTTGTTTCCTTTGTTGTTGTTCTTCTCGATATCGCTGCATGCCTTCTCTGACGTAGGTGTCCACTTTTTGATATATCTTTTTGAAGGAGTTTCCTTCCGCCATTCTTGATAATTTTCGGCGGCACCTGTGTTTAGCGGCACCGTACAAACCAAGACCTGACACCTGTACAATAAATGGAAACACCAAAGGAGTACCTTTACCCAGGGGGATTNTCTAGGAGGGATTCGTGATAAGGTTTTAAATCTTTCACGTAAACTTTACCCATCGGGGTATCATCTAACCCTACCAATTTATAAACCACGAACGAAATTTTCTTACTTATCTTGTGTGGGCCCTGATACTTGGGAGCTAGCTTCGCGGCGATTTTTTGTGCTGCGGATGACAAAATTCTGTTTCTTTTCCAGACAGGATTGCCTTGTTCGTAAGTAACGTTTCGTCGGCGTGCATTATACGATTTTGCCTGTTTACTATATGCTTTTTCGAGGTTTTCTTGTACCCATGATCGTGAACTCGCTAATTGCTCCATACGCTGTGACCATTTTTCCGACGGCTGTTCCGCTATCTCGGCACCATCTACTAGGCGACGTCTTAACGAATAAACCGGCATTAATTCGCGACCTAAATTGAGAAATGCGGGAGATGCACCCGTCGATGAGTGGTGCGCGGTGTTATACGCGAAGCAAAAATCTCTCAAATAGCGATCCCACTCCCGTTGATCTCGGTCTAAAAAGGCGATTATCATAGTTTTTAATATACGGTTCACCCGTTCCACCGGATTTGCCTGAGGGTGATATGGCGGTACAGTAGTATGTTTTATCCCGTGCGAGTTGGCAAAATTTTTCAGCGTGTTGTTTACGAACTCGGTCCCATTATCCGTGAGCAAAAATTGCGGCGTGCCCCACCGTGCGATTAACAAGTCTTCTAGTGCTTCTACAATATTCTTTCCATTCGCGGTACGCAAAGCTCGACATTCCACCCATTTAGTAAAAAGATCTTGTATTACTAAAACATACGCGTAACCGGTTACGCGATTTACTACGCGGCAAGGGACCCATAACGTCAGCAGCGACCATAATCCAGGGTCCGTCGGAGATGCGACGTCCCATCAATCCGGCAGGATTTGCCTGTTCAACCTTAACTTTCTGGCACACCTCACATCCGCGCACAAACGCAGCTACATCTCTGAACAAATTCGGTCAGTAATATGCCACTGCTAACTTTTGATATGTTTTCTCTACCCCCAAGTGTCCTGCTTGCGTATCTCTGTGAGCTTCGATAAGGGCTTCATTTCGTAATTCACGCGGCGAAAGACTAATTTCCAGCGATCTAAATCCTCTACGATATCAGATATAACGGCACGTGGGCGTAAATAATATAATTGTCTGTTCAGGACTTCCCAATCCGTAAATTTTCTAACGCGATCTTTAATCTCTCGATAACGTTGTCGGTACCATACATTCTCTGTTTCAATTTCGTCATTGCTGTTTTCCGCGGCGTCGTCGATTGCTGTGACCAAAGACGATTCGGCCTTCCTCTCGTACATGCGTGATAACGCGTCCGGCACGTGGTGTAGTGCGCCTTTTCTATGCAAGATCTCATAGTCGTATTCTAATAACTCGATAGCCCATCTCGCTAGACGACCGGTGGAGTTTCTCAAATTATTCAACCAACGTAAACAACTGTGGTCACAATAGTGAATCTGTAGCCTTCTAAATAAGGTCGGAACTTTTTAATCGCCCAGATGACGGCAACGCATTCTTGTTCTGTTACCGAGTATTTCTTTTCGGCATCGGATAGCGCACGACTGGCAAAAGCAATGACATTTTCGTTTCGGTCAATATTTTGCGTTAGTACGGCACCTAACCCTACGAAACTCGCATCGGTTTGTATGACGAACGGCACGGAAAAGTCCGGACACGACAATGTAGGCGCGGCGATCAAACAAGAGCGTACCTGATCGAAAGCTTCTGTTTGCTCTTTTCCC
>NW_018025088.1:0-4296 GCF_002006095.1 Pseudomyrmex gracilis
CTAAGAGGCGTTTAAAAACGAGACTGAAAAAACATTTTAATAACATAAAACGTTCCTCCTCCCAACTGTCAGTAATCTCAAAACACAGAACAGATCTTAATCATTCTTTTGATTGGGACAATGTCCAGATTCTAGATCATAAACATCATTATTATAAAAAGCTAATTTCAGAAATGATCTTTATAAAAAAACAGTCACACGGTTTAAATTCTGTTAACGACTTAGAATTACTTGACACTTCTTACTTCAATGTTTTGAATATCTCTCACTGTGAAAAACATCCATTATGAGTGGGAGAACACCTATATGTTTCTTGTGCCTCTTATCTCTTCCTTCAGAGTTTAACTATCTGGCATCCTAGTAAGTTCATTTTAAATTTTGCTTCTTGTGTAACGGTGATTGAATACTCTACTTTATTATCTTTTAGAATGTCATCTCTAAGGTAATTACACCATGTTTACTATCAACAGCCAACTTTTTGCGTTGCTTTTAACCATTGACTTTGTTTATATCTTGACATAATGTATATTGCGTATTTTTTATATTATTGATATGTTCACAATTGCGACTAAAGAAGACTCCAGTTAGAGTCGAAATATTTTGCGTATTTTTTATATTATTTCATGTTAAAAAGCGTTGATAATTAAATTATTATATAATTATCCTTTTTTTTTTGGCTCGATGTGACCTTTTTCATTTGCTACTTTGTATTTACATTTCGAGCGTTTCTGTTAATTTATTACATTTTTCATTGTATAGTTGTATAATAACCACTTACTTTTACATCTTTGCTCCATTCTAGTTGTTTTTATTTACACTCATTCTTTCTTACATCAAGAGATACGGTAGTTAGTGATGCCAGATTCTGACCGCTTGGTAGCATGCGGTAGCATGGAGGAGATACGCACATAGCTTCATGCTGTGTACGTGTGCGCTCGAGTTTCGGAGATACCAGATTTTGAACACTTGGTAGCATGCGGTAGCAGCGGTAGCATCGAGGGGATGCGCACACAAACTCAGATCGTGTACGTGTGCGTTCGAGATTTCGGGCGCGATCGGGCAGTAGAAAGAGACAGAGAAATGACTTTTTGTCTTGCTCTCGCTCGGACAAGTGTGCGATACGACGTTCATCTTTCAATAACGTCGCAAGCGACATAAGAAATGTCTGAATTCTCCGGCTCGCTCTCTGACTTTTCTTTATTAATTTAAAATTGTATTTATATGTATGTATACATAAAACTTATATGAACAAAAAACTAAGTACAAATAAAAATAAATTTAATAACTTGAAGTAAATCTTCAGTACTACTAGCTCAAACAAACCATAATAATTGTAGAGAAAATAATAAATTTATTAGAAAATTTGAAAAATTATTCAAAATTTGATAAAATATTTTCTATAGTTAAAATAGACAGTTATTGGCCATATGAGTTCTGTTAGTATCTGCTTGCATAACAGTTATTCTAATAAATTTTTTGTTTTGACTTACGAAGATATAGTAAAGAATATTTTATTTATAACACATTAAAAACTAACAAACGTACTTACATTTGTATCTATAACTCAAAATAAGAGGCGAATGACTGTTACATGATTTTCATAACCTTAAAAACAGTGATTGGCCGGTTGGCCAATGTTCTATAACAATAATTTTTTGAGCTTGTTAAATACTATAATGTTACTTTTATTTGGAGTAGAAAACCTTAATTAATATTAAAATGTTTATAATTTAGAATATAATGATAGTATTTATTTATATTTATTATTTCTTTAACATGGCCAATTACTGTTGGGAGGCCAAGAACTGTACTGTTTACCCATACCAAGCGGCCAGAATCTGGCATCCCTAACTACCGTATCTTTTGATGTAAGAAAGAATAAGTGTGAATAAAAACAATTAGAATAGAGCAAAGATGTAAGAGTAAGTGGTTGATGTGAGAGTAAATAGAGTGTATGTAAATTAATACTACCAAAAGTGAAAACATTCATAGAATTAAAATGTGGATAGGTTAGATTAGTTTAAATGTTACGTTAGTAAATAAGTTGTTTTTAGTATAGTATGTTAGATTAGATAAAGAGTAGAGTGTAAGATAGTATGTAAATTAGTCTGTAAAATAGTGGATAGAATGTAAAATACATATATAAGTAATATTATTTATACAATTCTTAAAGAAACTCAATAAATATTCTTTTCTAATCTTGTTTATTATTTTTCATGTAAATAAGAGTTCCAGTTGCGTGCAATATAAAGAAAAGTATTTCATAACATAATTTATATCTATAATAAAGTATACATAATTATATGTAAAAATTATATACATAAAATTATATGCACACTTATTATACAGAGTGTATAAAAAGTACCGGTACCGCAAAAAATCTCGAAGACTAGGCATTTTACGAAAAAGTGTTTCAGATATATGTACGTTGTAGAGATCCATTTACTGATCTTATCAGTTTGACGTTGAATGACATCGCCACAGGACAAGGTCTCCTTGAAGTTTTTATATAGAACATCCTATTTTTTATTGCAGATTCTGATACCTTACTTCAAGAGTTTTCCAAAAACATTAAATTAAGTTTATTTTCATTAAGTACTTTTTGAGTTATGAAGATTGAATATTAGAGTACGGTATAGAGTCAGTATTAGCATTATCTATTGACGTTATCATTCATTTCAAATGTTGCTTTATCCAAAAAAAACTATATTGAATAAGAAGTTAAGTTCTTTGTCAATTCTCTGCATCATGAACTTACAAAATTCGTCTCAATGAAAATCATCTTTGTAGACAAAGTACCGGCGGTACGCTAATATTAAATCTTCATAACTCAAAAAGTACTTGATGAAAACAAACTTTATTATAGTGTTTTAGATACTTCTTGAATTAAGTTATAAGAATCTGCAAGAAAAAGTAGAAAATATCATTAAAAAAACCGATGTGACCTTGATCTGACCTTGGCAGATCTTGGAAGATCACACTGATACAATCAGTAAATAGATCCTTTTACACTCTACAACTTTTATCTGAAACACTCTTTCGTAAAAATGGCTAGTGTTCGAAATTCTTCGCGATATCGGTACTTTTTATATACTCTATATACTTATGTACAATCTCTTTAAAAAGAAAGAAAGTAAATAATTTTAAAAGTAAAAATATGTATAAAAAATATAAGATTAAATTTTAAAGCTGTAAAAAATCACTCTGATAAAGAAGACATGTTTTGAAAACTATTAACCAAAAAAATTGTACTAATGTATCTATTTAAAGCAGCGGTTTAGAACTCTTAATCAGTAACTCCGAGAATCACGGTTTATACTTTCAGTCATTTCCAAGAAAAAAGAATATAAATTTCTCTTTGAAGATTTTTATCTTTTATCATTGATTGTTATATTTACTATTAATAACTTTCCTTTTTTGTAAAAAATACATTATTATTGAAAAATAATTTTTTGCTCTAGTTTCGTATTTCTTTAAATTATATTGTTACGCTCACACGCGCGGTTTTGCTTCTCCGCACTCTCCGGCGCAACTCAATCGAATCCGCAAGAATAAGAAGACGCGGTTTAAGAACAACAAAGCTTTATTAACTCGTTACAAACGCTTGCTTATTTTCGTAAATCACAGAAACGTGGCGGCGCACAGTGGTCCAGAAAACGGTAATTTGTGGCCAAAAGTCTAATTTTCAGTTTTTAAATGTGAACAAAGTTTTTGTGTCTATCAAGTAAAAACCCTTTAAAATCTCGAAATATAAAATATCAAGTCTTTCTTATAACTGTATAATTAAAGATAGCGTTTCAAAGATAAAATCATAAAATTACAAGTACAATTAATATTTTAATTGTTTGTTACATACTAACAAAATGCAAGTTTGTGCTAAATTTTTATACATATAAGCACACATTTTGCAGTTATTTAATTGCGATATAAACGTATTTCAATTAATATACTAAAAATATAAAATTAACTAACATGTAAACTTTAAGACGAGTTTTAAAAAAATGCTTAAAAAAGCTAGCTCTCAAAGTAGTTTAATATGAAAGTTCAAGCCATCATTGTGTAACACATGTAACTTTTAGATGCTACCTCCTGCTACTTTTATCTCTATATAGATTATAACAATTGACACTTTAAGTAAGTATTGCCAAACGCACAGCTACAACCGCTTCTATATCGGCCGAAAATCGATAGTGAATTCAACAATTGGCCAAAATTCAAAACGTTGACGAATTTGCGTAAAACTTGGTATGTAGAGGTTCTTAGGGTCACTGATTTCGAATCTGATGTCAACAAGAA
>NW_018025089.1:0-1927 GCF_002006095.1 Pseudomyrmex gracilis
ATCTATTAATAACACACTGAAGCTTCCAGTTGCGGGTAAAAATACATTTGTAAACCAAGATTGAAAGTGTTGTGTAGTTAATTTTCCTGATTTTGATGCTGCGATAAAAATATTTGCAGGTCTAAATAAAGTCTCTTCTACAAGTGGCCCAAAACTTCCACTGGCTTCTTTCAAAACCAAATAAAGAGGTGATTGTAGTTGCCCGCTTGCAGAAATTGTAGGCATAATTGTATAGCTGTGTGTAATTACTGATTGTGATTGAACTATGGTTTCAACTGTTTTAACACCTTGTATTGTCAATGTTCTGCCTAAATATATTTCCAAATTGAACCCACTTTTGTCTGCATTATATATACAGGATGAGTCATCTAAAATTATCACCTCCAATAACTCGTTTGTGTGACCAGGAACCGAAAAAAGTTTCATATAAAAGTTGTAGCGTTTTGAGGGGGAACCAAAATGGCGTACCTTTCACCTTTTGATTTTGACCGAAAGTGGGTTACTTCAACCGGAAATGGTTTTTTTTAAAATGGAAACCCCCCTTTTTGACACCGGAAAATGAAAAAGCGAAAAATTTTACGTTCAGATATAACCTTAACTGTTTAAAAATTTTCAAGATGGCAAACGAAGATGGCGGACAAAAATTTTGGTCAACCGATTTGCACCAATTTAAGTTTACGAGGGTTTTTGGGGTTGCTGATCACGAATCTAAAGCCAGATTTGCAAAATTCAAAATGGCGGATCCAAGATGACGGACCAAGATGGCGGACAAAATTTTTAGCCGAAATTAATAGAAATTACTACTCTTAGCACTACCCAGGAACAACGGCGTGGACGTGGTAGTTTTTCGTTCTCTTTGGGGTGCTTTATTTACGTGAGTCCCCTTGCCTCTCACTATCGGGGTGCTTTATTTACGTGAGTCCCCTTGCCTTTCATTATCGGGGTGCTTTAATTAGTTAACTTGTAACTTTAAACAGTTAATTCGCTAAGTAGTACATTTAGCAAACTGTTCGAAATTCCGCCCATTTTCTTGAATGCATAGGTCGATACCATCATGAATATAATGTTAATGATAATCGTGTTATAACCTCACCAACTCCCGTGTACAAAATTTGGTGAAAATCGGTTGACTTTCAGACATTCATAGTTATGCGCGACTAGTTCGTATGTAGCTCTTCCGCTAAGTTGCTATGACCATGACTATCATCCTGCAATCATAAAGCAGACGTGAATGCTTAAATAGCAACGATATTTCCGCTTATTTGTATCTATTGAGAAATCAATACTTTTAGAACTCAGGTAATTTCTTATCTTTAATATGACATTCTACCCACCAAACGAAATCGTGGACATGATCAAAATATTGGGGGAATGTAGGAATACTTTTTCGAGAGCTGAATGTCTGTATGCTCAACGTTATCCTGATAGAAAGCATCCAACTAGGGTAAGCATTAAAACCCTTACGCAGAGAGCAAGTGATGGGTTTATGGTTTGCCAATTACGACATCATGAATATGATGTTAATGATAATCGTGTTATAACCATTTTAGCGAAAATGTATCTCGATCGTCATATTAGCACTCGTCAAATCGAAAGAGAAATCGGCATACTTCAGCGAACAGTTGCGAGAATATTAAAGGCGAGAAAATTTCATGCATATCACATAACGTTGACACAACATTTGAATTTTAATGATTACTTACTTCGTGTAAATTTTTGTGAATGAGCTCTGCAAATGATCCAACAAGATAAAAACTTTTTCCGGTACGTAATCTTTTCGGATGAGGCAACTTTCAGTAGCAATGGAACTGTAAATAAACATAATTGTCACTACTGGTCCGATGTAAATCCTTATTGGTTTTGTTCAACTTATTTCCAAAATTGTTGGTCTTTAATGGTCGGGTGTGGCATCGTAAATGGTTATTTA
>NW_018025089.1:2397-4308 GCF_002006095.1 Pseudomyrmex gracilis
AACTGTTTGAAGTTACAAATTAACTAAATAAAGCACCCCGATAATGAAAGGCAAGGGGACTCACGTAAATAAAGCACCCCGATAGTTAGAGGCAAGGGGACTCACGTAAATAAAGCACCCTAAAGGGAACAAAAAACTACCACGTCCACGCCGTTGTTCCTGGGTAGTGCTAAAAGTAGTAATTTCTATTAAATTTAGCTAAAAATTTCGTCCGCCATCTTGGTCCGTCTTCTTGGATCCGCCATTTTGAATTTTGCAAATCTGACTTCAGATTCGTGATCAGCAACCCCAAAAACCCTCGTAAACTTAATTTGGTGCAAATTGGTTGACTAAAATTTTTGTCCGCCATCTTCGTTTGCCATCTTGAAAATTTTAAAACAGCCAAGGTTATATTTAAACGTAACATTTTTTGCTTTTTCATTTTCCGGTGTCAAAAAAGAGAGTTTTTATTTTAAAAAAACCACTTCCGGTTGAAGTAACCTATTTTTGGTCAAAATCAAAAGTTAAAAAGTACGCCATTTTGGTTCCCTCTCGGAACCCTACAACTTTTGTATGAAACTTTTTTTGCTTCCTGGCCACACAAACGAGTTATTGGAGGTGATAGATTCAGATGACTCACCCTGTATTTTGTGTTTCAAACAGATTTATAAATGATTTTACAAAACTTATAAATTTTTGGTATGCAATTTGTAATTGATTCTGATTTGTCTTTGATGAACGGTTTATAATATTTGTTATTTTTCTTGACACAATCCCGTGGTTTCTTTTAAAATTTAATACCCACGTTGCTCCTGCTTTAAATTGAGGAAGATTAATTTGTTTTTTTGCTTCTAACGCTCACCGTCGTAGATCTAGATACTGAATAATTTTGTTGTTGTCGGTAGCGTTTTTGAACTTTTCCAAGACATATGTAGAAATATCTACTAGTTTTTGTCTATGACTACCACCTTTTTGTAGAGAATGATCCCATCTATATAGCTGCAACATAAACGTTACTTTTCTGAAATGATTTTGTATCAATATATAATACAATATATTACTACAATATATAATAGAAATTTTTGTGCTATGAGATTCTAAGAAAAAGCACGTCATGCTAATTAATGCTCCACAACAAAATCTTTATTCGAAGAAGGCTCTATTTTTAAGAAAAATGTAAAATANAAAATGTAAAATAATATATGTATAATAATAGAAAAAGTTTTGGTACACACAAATAATTTTGTAAAATCTTTCCTTCTAAATATTTTTTATTACTTATTTTGCAAATTATATGTATCTCCANTAATTATAGCGCGCGCGTAGCGCGCGCCTGTGTTGTGCTAGTNAACAAAAATTTACACTAGTCACCGATCACAAGCCTTTGACGTGGTTTAAGAATGCGCAAGATGCAAACATGCGCATACTTTGTTGAAGATTGAAAGTAGCAGAATATGATTACGAAGTAGTATACAAAGCGGAAAAAACGAATGTAAATGCCGACGCATTATTTAAGAATCCAGTAAGGTTTGAAAACAAGAAGTGCAGAGTAATCAAGGATCAGAGACAATTAAATCCAAACAAACCTGAAGACGTAGATTAATTTTCAAGGTGGTTGGAAGATGACAATGAGTCAGAAAATGACAAAATAGATTATTTTTGTTATTCTGACAACGAAACTAACGAATTCTAATTAAAAGAAGGTCCGGGAGAAGTAAGCGACCTCACCAACCAAAATACCGTTGAGACTGCACAAACTTGTGAGTCACCTACAACTAATAAAGTGGAAACACAGAGTCAAGCAGCAAAACGCAAATATCAGATAAAAGAATGCAAAGCAGCTCACTGAAAAAACGATCCTTCAGATAAAATAAGTAATGAACCGGAAATAGACAAAGAAAATGATGAAAAAAGTGAGGAAGAAGAGGAAGA
>NW_018025090.1:0-1648 GCF_002006095.1 Pseudomyrmex gracilis
TATAATAAAACATAGTTCCTTATATAAAAGATGCTAAAATCAAATTTTAGAAACAACTTATTTCAAAAATGTATTAATGTGCAATTACATAAAGGTGTTCTTACGATAAAATTTTATACACATGTATAAATAACTACATAAATGTAGAAATTTTCAGTGGCGGCCTCAAACCGATTCTAAAGAGTAAAACACTTATCATGTATGACACGGTTTTGCGTTTTTTTCTCGATGTATCTCGAAAACTATTAAAGATATCAAAAAATGTTTTACATAAAAGTTTTATGGGAAAAACACCTCTTCTTACCTACATTAATAGAATTGTTAAAAAAAATGTTTTTTATAATTTTGTTACACAATTTTTTTAAACTTATTTTTTTTAAAGTTTAGTAACATAAATAAATAGAGGACTTAATTCTATAACATTTTTGTATAAACCATTTTTTAATATCTCTAATCATTTTCGAGAGAAATTGAGAAAAATGAAAAGCCGCTCTACATATGAGGGGTGATTTCATCCCTTAAAACCGCTTTTTAGAAGCAACGGGAAATGTCAATACTCATCTATTGATTTCCCTTACATGTGTGCAAAGTTTTATCAAAATCAGAATTTTCGGGTTCGCGATGTTCTTTTGTCAGTCCACAAGACTACTTGTTCGTTACTAAAATGTAATTATTTTTGTCTACTTATTCTCAAGCTATCTTATACGGATTTTATTTATTTTCTTTAAATAATTATTTTAATTAAAATATTGTAGTGCAATGTATCTGCAACAATAGATAAAAATATTTCTGTTATTATTATTATTTATAATTCTTATACTTTAAAGTACATTTTTACAACGCGAAAGTTTTGGTCTCAAACAATGCTATATTTAAATCAAATATGATTTATGTTATATTTATGTTACATACTGATTTTTTCATTAAATAATGCTTATTAAAACCAAATAAAATATTTTGTTGGAATAAATTATTTCAAACATTTGTATTGTTTCCGTCAAATAATTTGATTTATTTTAACGTAACAATATAATTTTTATTCAACAAAATTGTTGTTTGTTATAAAATTATGTTTTTTGAATTCAACAAATATGAGTCAAACAAATCGGATTATTAAAGTTAAAGGAACCTTTCTCTCTGTGTACATAATATTAATGATGATAATAAAACATTTTAAGATGGATTATATTTTTTTAGGAAGTCCTACATACAAGTTAACTGAAAAAATTCAAAAGTTTTTTGAATATTGCAAGTTATTATTAGTGTTTTTGTTTTATATATATTTGTTTTGTAAATTATGACAAAAATCTACATTTTTCAGACATATAGTCTCAAAATATTTACTTTATATTATACAAAATTCAATTAATGAATATATTATATTCATTTGATATGTTATAGGAATTACATACTTTAAGATTATACTTATGTAAAATGTAGATTCTTTTCGTGATTTACAAATTAAAAATATAGAACAATTATTAATACTAATAATATAGTATATATATATATATACACTAAAAATTTTTCAATATTCTAAAAATTTTTACATATTAGCACAGTTACCTTACTACCATGATCAAAACATAACCGGAAGTTATTCATAAAAAGAAAAGTACATGTTTATTCTTCAAAATTCAAGTTGTCC
>NW_018025090.1:2008-4092 GCF_002006095.1 Pseudomyrmex gracilis
CCTCAGACCCAAATCCTCACGCAAAATGCTCTGAACGGATTTGAATGATATGTTGGTGGTCTCAGCTATCTCCCTTATCGTCAATTTGCGATTTTCGATCAACAATTGTCGGATTTCATCGACGTTTTCATCAGTTTTCGATGTCGATGGCTTCCCAAAAAGAGCATCGTCCTCAACAGCCTCACGACCACTTTTAAAGCGTTCATACCACTGATACACCTGTGTTTTCGATAAAGTATCGTCACCATAACACTTTTGTAACATTTAATTTCATTTTTATAGCAAAATTTAATGCAAGAACAGTTGTTCAAGTTTTGAATCCATTGTAAAAATCGCCGCGACGTAAAAACTTGATGTAAAGAAATTACTGTCATAAAGGTAAATGAACAGCTGATAAGCAGATGCTTGGCATGGGTGTCCGTAACAGTGCTGCCAACGTGACACAAACAATAGAATTCTAAACCGATAAGCCCGCGAGGTTAAAATAAAAATTCCGGTTATTTTTTTATCATGGTAGTATATTAAGAATTAATAAAAATATTATAAAAAGTGCATATTGAGATGTTTAACTCATCTTTATCAATAACGTTATGTACTTTTTCCAAGACTTACAGTCTTGGTAAAGCATTTTGCGTTATCATACGATACAAGCGCGCGACGTGAAACGTGTCTTTCTAGGCAGTGTTTTGCTAGCATAGCGGGCTTGGTGGAAACGAGGAAAAACATAATATGTCTGCGTTCTTCCACGAGTCAAACAGCCAAGCGTGACGTCACGCACACAGACGGCGGTTCTCGCTTGTGTGCGTGTCCCCACCACTTTGGTGCTTTTGGTGCTGGCTGGCCCAATCTATCAGCACTGGTATCAAATTGTGTTGTCTCGCGCATGCGTGCCGATGTTGACTTGATAAAGGATACGTTCCGTTTTATGCGTACGCGCGCATATGTAACGTGTACTATGGATATAAGT
Organism: Pseudomyrmex gracilis; assembly: GCF_002006095.1. Taxonomy (NCBI): domain Eukaryota; kingdom Metazoa; phylum Arthropoda; class Insecta; order Hymenoptera; family Formicidae; genus Pseudomyrmex; species Pseudomyrmex gracilis. The sequence continues at coordinate 2,976 of NW_018025090.1, forward strand.
GCGCATGGAACGCGCATGATGGGACGTATATCCTAACCATAATCATATCGAGAGAGTTACGTATACTTTATATTCTGTGTATTCTGTGGCAGTGCTGTACACACAGAGTGTATATATTACGCGCGAAGTGTAATATTCTCTTTGATTTTAAAGTAAAAATTATAGTTTTTGGTAAAAAGAGGTAAAAATAAAAAATAAAGATGCTTTTAACATGAAAATAAATAATAAGTTTATTCTCTCTCTTTTTAGGTTAGGTTAGGTTAGGTTGGATTGCTGATATATAAAATTTTAGAATTAGATTTCTTTAGTTTATTTACCGATTTTACTACAAGATAAACGTTGGTAAGTTATAAAACTAAACTAATATGCAGATACATTTACATAACATTTTTATTATAAAAGACTTATAAAATACGATACGTGACATTTGAAGAAATAAATGTCAAATGTTATTTTGTCATTTATCGTATTTTACTTTTTATTATTCATATACAGAATGTTACGCACAGTTTTAGATCAGATAGCCTGAAATTTGCGCGTTCAAGTGAAATGCAATTCTAAACACGTAAACAGTATCTTGTATCATTTTTTTTGTCATTAGCTCCTCACACGATTTTGTTGCTACGGCATACGCAAAACACTAAGCTGTCATTTTGTATGTGATCTTTATTAATAATTTATTGCAAATCTTGTAAAGACATTTAGGACTTTTTGATTTATAATCTCTTCTTCCTGCCTACAAACGATGATATAGCAAGACATTCTGTATATATATGATGATATCATAAATCAAATGTAATTATATATATATACCCACACTGCAAAGTATATCTGAGATCTAAATCAGATATCTTAGTGATATCTGACTAGTATTTACGCAATCAGATATTCTGATATTTAGATATTTTCCAGATATTTTTATGATGTATTTTGCTGTGTAGGTCTATATATATATATATATATATATATATATGTTACGTCCTGGACTCCACGGGCTCTTTCATTTTGCAACTGAATATAATTGTTAGATCTAACGGTAATGTTAAGAAGTAATCCGTGTAACGAGTTCCTGGAAAGGGAAACGAGAGCCAGCCGGATAAGATGGACAAGTCCGAAC
>NW_018025091.1:0-1486 GCF_002006095.1 Pseudomyrmex gracilis
GATTAGTCTTAACTTATTTATCTATGATGAGATTATATTTACTTTTGATATGTAGCATACTACAATCATTCTACGCCATACGCCAAAGCTTGTGCGTTAACTTACGTCTAAGACTTACGTCTGTCGTAAGACATTACGCCATGTTATGTGCTATGGCCCTTACTCTTTTTAATGTTCGCGATAATTTTATGGTAACATATGACTGTCGATATTATTGGTAATCGTGCCGATATATGGATTAAATCTCGGGCCCCTGGCGCGTGGTAGTAGGAGGCAGCGGGAGGAAAACTACTTCTCCCCTCACGGCGCACGATATATGGCGCACCGCACTGTACACTCGATTCAATTAGAGAAGAGAATTTCGTCGGACGAAAACTCGACGGTTTTGCGCACCTCTCCTACTAAAATGTTTTTTTTACTTTATAGCCATTGTCAGCAAATGGTCCACCAATCCCGCACGCAACGCTATTTTTACTTTGCCCGCTTTTTTTCTCCTATGCGCAGTAAAATTCTCTTCTCCAATTAAACGTAGTATATATGTACTAAGTGTACCGAAGTATAGTTAGTATACGTATACATACTGTTACGCGGCGGTCACCACGTATGCGTCACGGGAGCCGCGTGAACAACGCGCGCTTGGCGCGACTGTTAGTTGCCGGGCGACTCGCATGTTGTTTAGAAGATTCGTAGTTCGAAACTGTCACGACGCGCCTCGACGACTCTTCTTGAAAAGAATTATTATCGTAGTTCTAGTTAAAATAAAGTCTTTTTGAAAAAAGACGCGTTTTTTCTTTGCCGCGAACACGTGTGCAAGTCTCAGAGACTGGTGGTAGTGCTGGTTCGCTACCGCGAGTGTAACTATACTATAGTTTGTTACACTTTAATATATGTACAGTGCGGAGCACCATCTCGTGCGCCGTGAGGAGAAGTAGTTCTCTTCTAGCTGCCTCTTACTAGCACGCGCCAGCGGCCCGAGATTTAATCCATACCCCGATAGCAAAACGTGCAATCGCACGCGAAGGCACACCGTGCAGTCACGGCGTGCGTTCACAGTGGCATCTCTGTGCAATCACTGCATGGAAAACGCCATCATAACCGCACAGAGAGCGCACGTGGTGAATCACAGCGCCGTGCTCGCCTGGCGATGAAAATGCACCGTAACCGCACTGCAATGAAAATGCGTCGGAACCGCCGTGGCATGTGTTGTGAACGGCCGCGTTCAACACAACAATTATTGAGTTCTCTTGTCACCACTTGACGTTAATTTGTTTTGTTTTATAAGTATAAGAGCCAATTACGTTCGATTACTACAAAGCAGCTTATTCTAGTGAACAAAAGTATTGTACCGAAAGTGGGAAAAGTGACCAATAATAAAATAAGTAAAAAATATCATTACTAACTGTGTTTTACAGGTGGTATGTTTTGGCGAGGTTATTCTCATTGTGGCAGTTGACTCAGGTAAAAGACATACAAAATATCACCAATA
>NW_018025091.1:2926-4132 GCF_002006095.1 Pseudomyrmex gracilis
CGTTTATAGTGTTTTCACTGTATGAACACTGATAAGCAATATTATGTCAACTCACATCGGTGTGAGTACAGATACGAAGATTTTTGAAGATTTTAGACCAATTTTATAAAATTTATCAAATTAAAATATTTCAATATTTGTGTTACAATTTAAGTCTTAGANTACTATTAAAAAAACATTTTTTGATTGAGAGATACTACATAAAGAGACATACTACATAAATATTTTAAATATTTTATTTTTTGTTGACACTATATTGCTTATTAGCATCCACATTATATATTATTTCTTATGCTATATATATATTGTTATTCTTGACAATAATTTAGAATTATTATATACATTTTTTAATATATTACAATTATATTGTAAACAATATAATGTATTTTATGTGTTATAATTTTATGTACTGTTAATAAGCATGTATTTCATTAATAATAAATAAATTATTGTATTGCAAAATATAATTTAAAAAATAGTCTGTAATATTTGTGTTTTTTTTCGCTGAATTGGTCGCACTAGTTCTCAGAGTTTATTTTTTCCTTCCAATATGGAATGAAACAAATAAACTCTGAACTAGTGCGACCAATTCAGCGAGAAAATTAACAAGTCAAATTAAAAGTATACCTAACCTAACATAACCTAACCTCACAATTCCTGCATATTCCAAAAACCACACATAACGCCACTTTGATCGCACAGTGATGCCACAGTGAAAGCACTATGGCTGCTTTCTTTTTAGGAGACACAGTCGACACAAGTCGACACAAAAGTCATTCTGTCTTCGTTCAGTATTCAGTGAGAAACAAAGACAGAATGACTCTTGTGTCGACTGTGTCTCCTAAAAGGAAAGCAGCCTATGATAACACTGTGAAAGCACTGTGACCGCACGCAGTGCGATGGCACGACGTGCTGTCACGGTGACGACATAGCGCGGACGTACCTGGACATACTCGTGCTGTCACGCATGCGCCACAGCGTGCGGTCGCAGTGGCGTCACGGTGCCATCANATGGCTATCGGAGTATGTACCGGCACGGTTACCGATGATACATACCGACGCGGTTACCAATAATACCGACAGCCATATGTTACCATAAAATTATCGCAAACATTAAAAAAAGTAACTGCATTGAAAGTGACTTTAATAATTTATATCATATTTATTTATTTAATTATTAGCTTTTACGTGATATAAGAAACTTAT
>NW_018025092.1:0-1971 GCF_002006095.1 Pseudomyrmex gracilis
TTTTGATTGACACCAGTCTTGCATGATCTTAAGGGCTTTCTGCATAGTCTCCTTAAGTGTTGAAAGAAAACTATCTCGCATTATAATGGCCACGTCCTCAGCGTAGCCATAGACGAGGAAGCCTTTCTTTTGTAATTCTNGTAGAAGTTCATCCGCGACGAGACACTAGAGCAGGGGAGATAAAACTCCTCNCTGCGGGCATCCTTTAGCGGGGAAACCATGCACACTTGAGTCCCCNAGATTGGCAATCAGAATTCTTCCTGTTACCATGCTTTGTGTCCAGTCTGCTAGAGCGCGGAAATATGATGCCCGGTCATTGCTTCTCTGATNACATTATATGAGGTGTTATCGAAAGCTCCCTTAATGTCCAGAAAGACGCTCAGGNCATATCTCTTTGCTTGCAACTGCACTTTGATTCCGCCCACAAGANGATGCAAGGCAGTATCTGTTGATCTGCCCTCCCTGTAGGCATACTGAACCGGAGACAGCAGATGTACTAGCAAAGGGNCGATTTTCAGATATCTATNGACCAGTCTCTCCAGTGTTTTCAGTACAAAAGAAGTGAGACTGATCCGTCTGAAGTTTTTGGCTGTTATATGGCCATTTCTACCAGGCTTNGGTATAAAGACTACTCTTGTACTACCCCAAGCCTGGGGGACGTGTCTTAGGGCTATGTTAGCTCTGAAGATTTTTGTGAGTGGACCTGTGAGAACCTCCAGCNCCTCTTGAAAAAGAACCGGGTAGATTCCATCCGGTCCAGGTAATTTATAGGAAGAGAAGGTCTTAACAACCCATTCAACTTCGTTTGGAAAAACAACCTCAGCTNCCAGACGNNACTCTTTGGGTTTACATTCCCTAGGCTTCGGTCGGCAAAGTTGTATGTTATGATCAAAATTTGGGAAGTGGACTTNCATTAAGTGTTTCAATGTGTCCGTTGCCTCCTCAGTNACATTCCCCGTTGGGAGCTTGAGACAGCCTAATTGGGGACGGTGATCCAAACTGAGGATTTTGTGAAGCCTGGATGCTTCCTGGGCGCTTTCAATGCTNTCACAAAAACGTCTCCANCTTTTGCACTTTGATTTCTTAATCTTCTTGCTGTACTCTCGTTGGGAGCTTCTAAAGGCCTCCCAGTGTACTGCAAGTCCTGTTCGTTTTGCCTTGCTGAATTTCTTTCTTGTTTCCAACCTGAGCTTACCGAGCTCTTTATTCCACCAGTGGATCTTGTTCATTGGATTCCTGGGTTTTGGTGAGCAGTTTAATTCAAAGGCGTGTGTAATGGTGGTCTTTAAAAAATCCGCCGCGTTTTCCAAGTTGTTTTTGATTTTGAAACTGGCTAAGGCTATAGCGAGCTGGGCCTTAAAGTCAGCCCTAAAGCCCTTCCAGTTGGTTTTTTGTGAGTTGCGAACCCAGCTGATTTGCAGCATTTGTTGGAGAGTTAGGCGTATATGTNTGTGGTCCGACCCAGAAGGCTCATTTGATACCCTCTAGTCCCTCACCAAACTCGCCACTCTCTCTGTACATATNGTATTATCAATGACTTTCTGTCTTCTGGAGTCCAGGAATGTCGGCTCGTTTTCTCTGTTGAGAATGGTTAATCTTGTGCCCATAAGGTAGTCGTGNAGACTCTCCCCCCGCAAGTTGGTGTCTGTGCTTCCCCATCTTACATGGTGAGAGTTCGCATCGCAACCCAGCAGGAGTTCGAGCTCTCTGGCTTTCGCATAGGCCACCAGGTTATTTATCTCTTCATGTGGTGGTGGATCCGTAGAGTCATAGGGCATATAAACTGACTCTATTAATACTTTCATGTCCTCTTCTTTGGCCAGCTTTACTCTCACCTTGATGACTGTGAGGTCCTCGCTGCTGAGCTGTAGCAGAAAAATAGCATTTAGTCCTTTCATTAAAATGCATGATCTTACTCTATTTTCTGAGTGTGCTTTGTATAAGCAGCCGCACCCACTCAGTCCCTTTGCA
>NW_018025092.1:3281-4542 GCF_002006095.1 Pseudomyrmex gracilis
TTGGATTTCGCCCGGTATCCAGGAAGCACTGTTTACGACGCAACTCCCCTTGCGCCACGCAGTTCTCGGCACGGTCGCTCACACCTTAACTTGGGGTGTTCCTCTTAGTTGGTCNCAGACAGGACCACTCCTGAGCGGGTGACCAATGCTCGCAACCTTAAGCCCCGCCACCCGTTCCGGCGCGGAAGCCCAAAGCCCCCGAGGACACCGGATGCTCACCTTCTGTGGTCCATAGTTGTCCCGTCAGATTACATTTCTATTGTGGCGATATGACCAGACAGATCCGCCAGCAAAAACTGGCGATCAATGCCCGGCCACCACCAGCACACTGGAAACAAAATAAACGTACCGTGTAGTTACTGCGAGGCGATCAGACCACGTGAACACCAAGCGCTCCGCGAGCCCCGAGCGCCCGCTTCGGAGCTACTACAAGGTGGGAATCCATTCGAGGGGAATTAATTGTTATAATAAACTATAAAATATTAAAACGTAATTTTCCTTCACTTTGCAATTCAATGAAGCTGTTTCTTGCAACTTGCAAATAGTTTTATTACAATCAATTTTTTAAACAAATAAATATTGAATTGTTTCGGAATTAAAGATTGCATAATAGATAGATAAATTTTCTTCAAAAAGATTCTGAACTTAGTGTACACATATTATATTTATATGTACAATTATATGTCNCATTAATATATAATTTATATAAATATTAATATGCCTACATTAATATGTACATTAATATGTCTATATTTACTAAAATACATTTTAATAAATAAGAGTTNTTTTCGAGCTGTCTATTAATCCACAATGCTACTGTAAATGTTACTAATGTTGTAAAAAAAAGTAATTCTCATAGTAAACTTATTTCTTAAAATCCNTTTCATTAAATAGACATATAAATGTCTATTATTAAGACAATACATTTTAATAAATGTGTAGTCCATTCACATTGAACAAGTCACGTTCTGATATGCGTCGTACATTTTCAGTGAAAAAAAATAAAAGTCTGTCGTGAAAAATTTATGCTTTTTTTCGACAACCACAAGTAGCTAGCGATAAATTTTGGCACATTTTATTTATTTCTGGAGAAGCATTTTTGATTTTATGCAGTAAATACGACATCAGAGGACTTCTTAAAAACGTCGGTTTATAGGTGTCTGTCTGAAATTACTCACGACAATTGTGAGATGCTCTTACAGAGATCTCATCACAGTTTTCATCGGAGAGGCATACTTTGCGTTCTATATGTTTTATTATT
>NW_018025093.1:0-1586 GCF_002006095.1 Pseudomyrmex gracilis
AGGACATTTCTTGGAATCGATGCACAAGTTCTTCTTATGCGCTCCATTATATCTTGTCTTGTTGTTGGCTGCTGTTCAAAACAAACGTTTTTCAGAAATCCCCAAAGATAAAAATCAGGTGAAGTTAGGTCAGGTGAGTTAGAAGGCTATGCAATGGGACCTCCGCGTCCAATCCACCGGTTTGGGTATTGTTTGTTTAAAAATGTTCTTACAATCCGTGCAAAATGCAGTGTTACACCATTTAATTACATCCACATTCTTCGCCTTGTTTCCAAATCAACATCTTCAAGTAAGCCAGTTAAATGGTTCCATTGCATGGCCTTCTAACTCACCTGACCTAACTTCACCTGATTTTTATCTTTGGGGATTTCTGAAAAACGTTTGTTTTGAACAGCAGCCAACAACAAGACAAGATATAATGGAGCGCATAAGAAGAACTTGTGCATCGATTCCAAGAAATGTCCTACTTTCCACTGTAGCACATTTTTTGCGAAGATGTCAATTGTGCATTGAAGCNAATGGTGCTCAGTTTGAACACTTACTTAATGGCTAAGTTAATAGTCAAATGTAAGAGGCAAGGGGACTCACTCTAATCAAGCACCCCGAATCGTGAGAGGCAAGGAGACTCACGCTAATCTAGCACCCCGAAGGGAACATAGTCCTATTACGTCCACGTCGTTGTTTCTGGGTAGCGCAAACAATAAGAAGTTAGCGCACTTAACATGTGGGATTTAATTGTTTCAAGAAAAATAAGCGACTAAACCTGCTGGTAAATATGGTTTCTAGGTAATGGGTGAGTTAAGGGATACGTAGGTTAGTTTGCTTGTGGTGTAAAATCAAATACTCTTAAGAAAAATAAGCGACTAAAATTGCTGTTCCCAGAGTCTAGTGGGTAAGACTACTTGCGATTTGGTAGAGGTGGTTTCTTGTAGGCATTAGGTGAATTATCAAAGGTTTTGCTTACAAAATAACTTTGACCTTAACACAACTTTCAGAATCGAGTCAAAGGTCAAAGTAATAATTGGTACCAGGACATAATCATCTTCATCCCATACAACTTTTGTCGGAAATATTTGGCTGTTTTTAAACTCTAAACATCTATTTTTCAACATTTTTAGCAAATATGGCCTTTATTTGACCTGGCGTCACCCCGTGACTTTAAAAGATTCAAAAATTATTCTTTTCAGTGTAAAGTTTCTCGCTTTTTCTAAATCTGGGATCAAAGAAACATGTTTCCTTGCATACCTCCTATTTTTAACGTCTAAGTACTCATTTTTCAACATTTTTGGCAAATTTGACCTTTATTTAACCTTGCTGTGACCTTGAATGAATCGAAAATGGACATTTTAAGAGTGAAATTTCCAGTCCTTTTTAAATCCAGGGTCAAAAGTAGGTGTACCTATTCAAAAAAATCACTTTGACTTTGAAATGACCTTGAAAATGAGGTCATGGCCATTGATACCATAAGGTGACTCTCTTTGCCCCCTACAACTTTTGTCTAAAACATTTTGTTGTATCTCACTAACATTCCGAGATATTTTCTATTATAGATTAAAATGGTCCACCCTGTATATATATATATATAT
>NW_018025093.1:5081-5718 GCF_002006095.1 Pseudomyrmex gracilis
GTTTTGTAGTATATAAATGTTGTAAAACAGGTTTTATAGAGAAAGAAGTTTTTGGAGTATAAATAAAAAACTAATTTAATTTAAATACAATACGTGTTGTGCGTGTACTTGGCGCCTGTTTTTACCTTTTTTTAAAAAGGTAAGTTTTTAGAGTATTGCACTTTTTACACTAACACTGTCTACACATATTTCTACATATTAAAGAATAAAGTAATGAAATATACGAATATGTACACAAATATACATTCAGCTAATAATGTAAGTGCACTGTCAAGTAAGAATTTTTGTGTATCTACTTTATATAAATGAATATGATGTCAAAAGTTTGGATATTATATAACGCAAAATGTACAAATAAAGTATATGGAAATATATAAAAAAGAAATGTTTATTTATATAATCTTATTAAGTAATATTATTTTACAAAAACGGATATGCATGGACACAAAAAACTTAATAAAAATCATAAAATTATATAATAAACAGCAACAGCCATCCAACAGCAACGAACCTCAACAGCCATCCAACAGCAGCATACAGAAACAGTGTAGCACACAACTACAATTATCTTGTAACACAAACCAAAGCCTTCTTGCATCATACAACCACCGAGAATAAATGTTCAATCAAACAACAA
>NW_018025094.1:0-629 GCF_002006095.1 Pseudomyrmex gracilis
TTTTTGGTTCTTTTTCTTTTAAATTTTTGTTTTATCGAGTCGTTATTTGAATACCATTTATTTATGTAAGAAATTATATCAAAATGATAAAAAATTCGATATCTGTTACAACAAGCAAANAATGTTCACNATCAGAGAAANGGTAGAAGCAATTGATTAGTCGCACNGATANCGNCAAGNAATATCCGGATACCCGAGTGTTAGAGATGAGAGATGTAAAAGGAAGCGATAGTTACTCGTATTCGGAGACGTATCGATTCCTGGCCAGTCGTTCCTCCTCTTGTTGCCTGTACTGCGAGGCGAGACGGTGATCGCTCTTGCTCCTCATGAGACCGGGCGAACCTCCGGGTGGAGCTANACTGCTGGAGCTCCCTAGCAATCCGCCGCTTCCGCTTTCCGGTTTAATGTTCAATTCGCCATAACCCGCCACGTGAAGGACAAGCTGATTNGGATCGTGCGCCATCACGAAGCGGACACGCCGGCTGTAATCTCCCGCCTCATATTCGAAGTTTCTACNAAAGCACAATTGCCCATATCTTCATTCATCGTTAATATTATAGCACAAAGTACATTTCACAGAATCAATACAAGTATAAGTTTTCTGTGTAGCTGGGTAACGTCGACGAAGT
>NW_018025094.1:8504-9547 GCF_002006095.1 Pseudomyrmex gracilis
TATATTGGATAGATATGAGATAGTTTCTTGTGCGCAATATGCACGCGCGTACGCGATGAAATATGTTCGCAAACAAAATTCACAGGCAAATCTCATACAAGATTTACATATATAACGCGCGCAAACCTTGCAAGAAATGTTATCTGGGCAATTACAACTAATATTATCTTATATTAGCTAGAATGCTGGCCTGTTGGTTGGTTTGTTTACGATCTTACGATTGAGAACTAAAATTTTGTCATCTATACAATATACAATGACCTTGATGGCTCTTTTCTGTACATTCGTATATATTACGTTCGTTATACGTGAACAGTGATGCGGTTTTAAGTGTTTCGACATTGTTTCAAATCGATAATTTTACACTGACGAGTAGTGTAGTCATTAACTAACCTAAATCATGGAAATCAAAACTGAGATATTTNATTCTANATAAAATGTCAAGATTAAGTTAAATTGTTTGTTACTTTTATGACCAAACATGCATTCAAAGTAGTAAATTCTGAAGAAATAGTGTTTAAAAACGTTAGATCTACATAACGCAATGANCAACGTATTGTGAGATTTAACACAATATTCTTTCTTGTTACATGTATATTATTTAGAAAAATTAATACAGTGTGACATTCGTTTTGCATTTATGATGAAAAACTTTCTAGATTGCAAGAACAGGTGTTACAATTACACAATGACTATCGACGTATTCATAATTCGCCACCGTTGCGATTAGATGCANCAGTAAGTGATTTTTTTCTTCATTGACCGTGAGCCGTTAGCGCAATAATTCTATATGAAATTTCTAATACTTTGTAGATATATAACGTATTAATCATATATACATATATATGTATATATGTCAAAGCCCAAAGCACGGGCGGTCCTAGAATTGACTGGTCAATGCGCAGAACAACCAAGCGTCTTGATCAAAGCTCGAAATAGGTTTTTTTAGCATATTTTTCAATGTACGCTGCTATCGCAGTGACATATTATAGATTAGGATACCATATTGGGTTGGGTTTTTACGAAGAAAGAATGTAAGAAAA
>NW_018025095.1:0-1390 GCF_002006095.1 Pseudomyrmex gracilis
CTAAGTAGTTCCAGCGTTGACCGCTCGATAGCGCCGCTTACCCGCGCTAGAAAAAATCAGTCCGGGAACTTTTCGGACAAACTGTGTATTTAAGTAAGTGGAATCGAATTTACGTGTGTGTGTATATTTATACACATGTATATAATATATACATACAGTTTTAGATTTCTATTTTTTTCATATTTTAAAATAACATAATAATGCTTATTTTGATTTATAAATTTTTTAAAAGCAAAAATACGGTTTTAACTTATTCGTGTCTGACATGATAATGATTGAATTATTTTGTAATTTTATATGACTCAATTCAGAGACAGATCTCATATAATACATATAATTTTTTTATTGTTGTTAATAATAATAATCAGTTAATAATAATAATGTTAATAATAATAATAATCAGTTGTTAATAATAATAATCAGTTAATAATAATAATGTTAATAATAATAATCAGTTTTACATCTAAAAAGTTCACAGAGTTATCATGTGTCTCAATAGTGAATTTTACCCTATTATTATAATTATTGAAAGCATTTAATAAATTGTCAAAGTTATACCAATTAATAATAAACTGAGAATTTTTCTCGGGCTCTAAAAGTCTTTAAACTAAATGAATATACTAATAAATTTGGTCATGAGAGCCGTTTGCTAGGTGTTGTGCGGAAATTATACGTGTATATATGTACATATATACGTGTTCACGTGTAAATTTTTTAACACGTGAAAATTGAATTGTAATAACAATTCTAAAATTCATATAGGATGCTATATTTTCATCTCGTATATGAGAGATCCCAAATACCCCCCTAATTGAAATTAAATTTATATTGCGAAAAAAGAATTATTTTAGAATTGTTATTACAATTCGATTTTCACGTGTTAAAAAATTTACACGTGAACACGTATATATGTACATACATATATACACGTATAATTTCCGCACAACACCTAGCGAACGGCTCTCATGTCAAAGTTATGTTAATTTTGCGTACAATCACTTAAATTTTGTATATTTATTTATAATTATACATTTAAATTGTCACTGAAAAAGATCTNAAAATTGAAAAATTAAAAAAATTTGACGTAAATTTAAATAAACTTTTTCAAACACAAATCTAGTTTTTTGCTCGTATCGGCTTCTTTTTCCTGTATTGACTAACAATTTGTAAATGTGAAAGTTTTGTACAATGGAAAAGCAAAACCGTAAAATAATCAAAAGTAGTACGCACCAAATAAAGAACGACAATGGCACATCTCTCAGTTATAATCAAACTATTATTGATCAAGTTATTTTAAACTGATAATTAATAAATATACACACGATTTTACATTTACTCACATATGTACCTACATACAATTTTATATTCATATACAGTTATGTGTATAGAT
>NW_018025095.1:2626-4281 GCF_002006095.1 Pseudomyrmex gracilis
AGTATGGCAGGATAACAAAAATTATTTCAGAAAAGGGTAGATTGGGTATCATTCTGTCAAGTTCTATGGGTGTTATGCGATTAAGGTCTATGGTTAATCTGCCGGGGGATATTGGTGAGTATGATAGCNAAAAAGGTGTGGCAAGAAATTAATTGGAAGGTTGACAGGGGGAGGTGTAGGGATGTCTGACCGAGAGGAGGAAGGGAAAGGAGTGAGGCGTTCAAAGATTGCCTCTACTTCCGAGTCGGAATCGGAAGAAGGGGTAGGAGTCGAGTTTTGGAGAGGGGAAGGGTTTTCAAAGAGAACACGCGGGGATCATCTTCGAGGGGTACAGAAGAGTACGAAGNAGGCTCGTACCTCGAATCGGCGTCGCTTTTGTGGCTGAGTTTTCTGCCTGTGTGTGTGTAGTAGGATAATGATTCAGATTTGTTTGTGTGTGAGTGTGTGTGTGTGTGTCGTAGTCTCGGTTTGGGTCGTTGATTCCCTAACCGTAGCGCGGGTCGGAGAGGAGCCGGGCCCGGTTACGCTGAATGCGGCGAGCCCTTATCGCTCTAATAAAGAAATTCCTTTATTGTTCACTTAAATAAATGATTCTAATAAGAAAAATGCCCAGTTTTTCTAAGAACAAACAAACAGTCGATCTCTGAATTTAAATTCGACTGTAAGGTTTCTTTCTATTATTTTATTATTCTGTTTTTTTTAGGGGGGAGAGGTTGTTGAACCGATAAACTTAATCCACTTACTATTTATCAGCGGTTTCGGTCGGTGGGGAGACTTGTGCTGTTGGTTGAGCTCAAGAGTGGTTCTTCGGTCGCAGCAACCGGCCGTCTAGGCTAGATGGTCTTCAAAGTTGGCGGTTGACTCGCACTTTGCACCCGCACACACTTGTTACAACCGCGGTGGAACTTGGTAGCAATTTTTTTTTTTTTTTCCCGGCGCACTCCAGATTCTTTCTGCCTCTGTTCGCGAAAGTGAGGCTTTATATGCACTTTTTGGTAGCCACGGGGCTTCCAATCAGAGCGCTTGATCGATTTGCCCGCTTCCACCAAAAACGTTGGTGATTTCTAATTTGTTAAAAGTCTATTAAAGTAGACACCATCTGTGCGACTGCGTCTTCTGCGCTTTGCAGCTGGTGTTTAAACTATTAAGATAATTTTTGTTTGGCAGAATTGTTTATTAGTGGTTCTCAAGCGGTCCCATCCGTTGAAAACTTCCCTTCCGGAAATAAGGAGATTTATTAATTTTGCCTAGTCGTTCTTGGCACATGTGAATTGTTATTTCATGTGTCCAGTATTTGTTCGGCCGCGGAGCTTAAATTTTCGTTCCCGGATTTATCGTTTTCTTTCGTTAGGGAGCGCGGTTTCGTTCTATGTTCACTCAATTTTTACTGTCGCGTGTTTTCTCAGATCGATCTCCTGTTCTCTATCCGGGAGTTTTCTATTTAGTCTGCGTTTTATCTCTGCGTTTTTGTTTAAGATAAAATTTGTTTCTACTGAGTGTTCACCATACTTTGTTGCATAAAGAAGGGAACCGTGGAGTCGCAGGATGTAACACTTTTTTACATTAAAAAACAGCATTTATTATTTGTTTGATATTAAGTGCATATACATATACTACGTATTAAAAAATAAAACGACATCAGCTTGTTTCACATA
>NW_018025096.1:0-4194 GCF_002006095.1 Pseudomyrmex gracilis
CCTTGAAATGATGATTTTCAAGGTCAAGGACACATTTGAAACTTTTTTTACTATTTTTCTGTTATTAAGCACATCAATTTCACCTTAAAACTATCAAATAGTTTGTGTTCGTTGGGTGGTCGAAATATCGTGGTGCCCAAATTTTAGTATAATAAGCGGAAAATGGCGATACATTTTCCTTCTTTCAAGAAGAGGGGAACATGTGAAATTTAGAGTAATTTTGTACGGGCCATTGAGCAAGTGCGGAAGGTACGCGTCATTGCTCAATCAACTCAAATTTATTTAAAAAGGTAACAAACAGCATTTTCTTGTAAATAAAATCTGCTTGTTAAGCGTAGTATTAAGTAGGATACAGACGCAGCACGCGACGTCAGCTGCCTACGTGCAGTAGCAATTAGGTCGCTAAATTGCTGAATGGTCGCAATCGATCCCTTTAAAAGATCGATTGCGAGCAACGACAGACAGATTGTGAGTAGCTGTTGACAATACTGTGTGGCTCCGAGTCCATCCGGAGAGTTTACCGCAGTAAAGCAACAGCTAAGTGTCAGTATAAGCGTGCGTTATTGTACAGTAATTGTAAACTTGGTAATAGTAAACTACGCCAGTTTTTTATAAAAGAATCTTATTCATCACGAAGTCCTTTATCTTCCCTGATCTCAACAGGAGGTATGAATGGAAGTAAAAAATGAAATAAAGAGTTCTCGTCACTGTCATTAATCACAGAACTCTTATTATTTTTAAGTTTGGTGGCGAAAAGGTATTTTAGTCTTCTGCTTATTGTCTGAAAAATGAAGTGTAACGGGTAGTCAGTATTTGTTAAAATGTTAATACAAAACTTAAGGTTTTTTTGGTGGTAAATTGGATCTGATAAGAGAATGGCTCGGTCAACTAATGTTTAAATAGTACCTATTTTATGGCAAATAGGAGTTTGCGACTAAAAATTTAGGTATCTACCAGAGAACGTTGGTTTGTGGTGCCAATCTCAACTAACAACGTTGTTGTTTAAGATAAGACGTAAATCCAAAAAACCAAGACCTCCCTCTGTCTGCAATTCACATGTGAATTGCAATCTTTGATGTATAGAATTGAAAATTTTAAGAATGTCATCAACTTTATCTTTGGGTAAGGAAATTATGATATCATCCACATATCTATAATAAAGTGATATTTGAAAAGTAATGGAATTTAAAGCCTGCAGTTCAATATCTTGCATTAATATCAGATATAATGGGTGACAGCGGTGAACCCATTAGAGTACCAAAAGTTTGTTTGTAAATTTTATTATTAAATGTGAAGTAAGTGGATGACATCACAAACCTTAATGCTACCAAAAATTTTTTTTTACTAATTTTTGTATGTAATCTAATATGTTTCCATCTTTTATTCACGCTCATCATCGCTAACTCTACCGGAACATTTGTAAATAATGACGTAACGTCCAAAGAACACAGGATAGAGTTTCCTTCAAGTCTAAGACCGGTTAAGACATTATGCAGATGGAAACTATCTTTAGTAAAAAACGGAGAGTTTGGAACACCCTTGTATAAAATTTTATGAAGATAAACCGCAAATCTATGTAAAGAGCTATCAAGTGTAGAAACAATAATTCTGTAAGGGCAATTTATTTTGTAAGTTTTTGGGACTCCATGTGCCCTTGGAAGCAATGAATCATTGGATTTCAAATAATCTTTAGTATTTTTATCACTATAGTTTTTTGAAAACCATCCAGTTATCAGGATATCACGCAAGTCATTCTTTATGGAATGTGTTGGGTCTTTTTTTATTGATGTATATGTATTGGTGTCATTAAGAATGTCTGTTATAGCTCTGAGATAATCATCTTTTGAGACCGCTACCGTCGAATTGCTTTTATCCGCTTTTGTAAAAATAATGTCAGGGTTAGCTTTAATAGAATTAGATACGGTTTTCGACTTAGATAATAATTCGCATTCAATATGTGAAAGTGGAGTATCCTTAATATAATTATTTAAAAATGAAGCAATGTATTTTCTTATTTGTGAATTACATATGGGATCAAATTTTCTAATATTGTTTTTTACATCTTTAATAATCTCCAGTGTTGGTTTGTTTTTATTACGTTTAGAAGGCAGAGAGAATTTGTCATCTAACTGTAGTAAATCAGATACTTGTTGAGGTATAGTTTTATTAGTAAGGTTTATGAAGCATTTGTTATTTATAATATTATCATCTTGTGCACTTTGTTCATCTGGTTTAACTTCCACTTTAATTGTTTTATTTGTGTTAAAATTTTGTAGACTAAACTCATGATTTTTATAAAAACTAGTTTTCTTATTTATGGTAGCAGAAATGGTGTTATTATTCACTTTCACATAATAAGTGATTGGCTTAATTTGTTTAAAATTCTTGTTTTTTAATTATGAAAGTTTTTTGAGAAGTTTTTGTTTTATTTGAAAAAAAATGTTTACAACAAGGTAGTATTAACATTATGCAAGACAGGGAGAATTTGGATAACATTTATCTCTCTATTCTCAATAAAATTTAGTTTTAAATTACTGTATAGTTGGTAGATGGAGTTATTATCGTTCCAGAAACTTTCTCATATTTATAAATCTTGATCTTATGTCTTCGATCAGTATTGGCGAGCCTCTTGCAATGACATACTATTTTATAACATTGACACTCACTATTTTCACAAGATAATCGTCATGCATGAGAGAAGATATGAAAATTCAAGGTATTTATACCATCATTTTGTGTTCTGCCCTAACATTGCGGGTAAATAATATGTACAATTGGCGTCTATTATAACATATAGTTATTTGTCAGTTATATTTTTGTAAAAAAAGTTATTATCAACATAGTATTTTGTATTATTCATAATGTTTTTGGTTTGTAAATTATAATATTTGCGCTTAGAATGTCCACTGAAGATGACTCAAATCAATAAAGTCAAAACGTCTGGATATTAATCAAATTGAATAATTTTGAACAACTTCCTGCAACCAGTTCGAAAGGTCCTGTTCACACATACCATTTTAAAATTTATCACAAGCCCGAGGATACCTCAACTTACACACAATATAATATAAATGTAATAGTAGTAAGTCGTGTTATAATTCATGTGTGTGTGTGCGCGCGCGCATAACTGTGAAATATATGTCTTGAGTGACATTGAAATATATGACATAATACATAATAGAAACAATTTTAAAAATTTCAATGGTATTGTAACTAGAATAGCATATTTGTCATGTACGTAATAATAAGAAGTAAAAATATGTATCTATAGTATGTTATATATATGAGAAAATCCTTTTCATTCACATCGATGGTCCTACGTTGTGGGTTTTGCGGTAAATAATATATTGAAGTATAGTGTCTTGTATTTTACTTCCTGGGAATTATTGTGTATTTGAATTTATGTTTTTTTTAGAATCTGAGAAAGAAATAACATTAAAATCATAATACATTAAAAATATGTATATTCACAATTTAATAAGAACATATGATAATTGTTTTTTGTACAATCTGTATGTATACATATATATATATATATATATATATATATATATTGTGACAAGGTGTTCGCGCCGCTCCCCCCTTGCCACAAAAATTATCCTTTGAAAGAATCCCGAAGTGTGTGCCGGTCTTGAGCGTCAGGATCTACCAGGGCTTACACACTGTATCTCGTTTTAGTTTAGTTGTTTATTTCTTTTTGGTTTGTATTTTTTTATTGTTATGTAAAATATGGCGCCTCACCCCCCCCCCCCCGAAAACTCACCCCGTCGAAGGACACTGAGGGAGACGAGCAGACATGAATTCTAGAGCGGGACAAAGAGCGAGCAGGAAACAAAGGGGATCAAAGAAGCGCCAGTGGCAGCGCACAGAGGCTACGGCCCTGGCTCAGCGGACAGGCGTAACCTCATACGCCAGAGAGCGCAAGCGGCACGCGAGCGACAACGTCGCCAGGCGGCAGTAAACACCTGTAACTCAGAGATGCCAACTCGGCCCCGCTTACAGCAAGCAACAGCGAATGGAGGGGATACGCACACAGGCGAACAGCCGTGTACGTGTGCGCTCGGCGCTTCGGTCCGCTTCGGGCGGTAGAAGAGAGCAGATATATAGAACCGCTCTCTTTCTATACCGAGCTATAGCTATGACTAACTCTGCGAGCCGCGAGAATCGGGTGGTACTCTATTGACCACAGTACGA
>NW_018025097.1:0-4157 GCF_002006095.1 Pseudomyrmex gracilis
TATTAATTTTTTTTATATTATTAGATCAAACCTTTATACACTGAAGAAGGTCCAATATTGATGGGACCGAAACGTTTGTAAATTATATTAAATAAAGTCTTTATTTGAACACGACCAACCGGTTCTCACTGCTCGTATCGGCCTTATTTTCTACTTTAAACTTTTCACGAGCGATTTATGAAAGACTGACTACTCGCGATCTGTTAATCGATTTTCACCCTCGCTTGTTCCAACGCCATCTGACGGAAAGCGGAAACGAGTCGCAACCTCAACAATATGGAATATTACGAGATGCAGAGCAGGGGCGCTATTCCGAGAGTTTTCACGGGATTGACGTATCAGGGTGGTCACGGTATCGAAAGCTTTCTCGGCGGATTGTTCAGGAGGGTGCTTCTTTACTTGGCTAGCGGAGCGTGCGCGATCAAAAAAGAAGCTCTACGCGCCGGTGTGAGAATAATAGACGATGTGGGGGATAACAATATTACGCTAAAAGAAGCAGTTAACAGTCGTTTTGAAGAATCACGTGACAATCTCAAGCAACAAGCAAAAGAAAAAATAAATAATAAAAAATAGCTTAATGCGAGGGTTGGGATATATATATATATCCCCTTATATAAGGGTAATACCCTTTGCGAAGAAACGCCCGGATCATTTTGACCCTAGTGAGCTCCCCATTCACTTTGCAATCAAGCGTCGCCGTCGTGCTAGTAGCACCAACAAATCGGCTTCCGTGCGGAGAAAAAATAAAACTCGAGCAATTAAACGCTCAACGAGTAGAGAAATTCAAAAGAAGAAGAAAAAGAAGAAGCGCGCGACAAAAACTAGCAAACGCCGCGTGAGCAAGAAACGAACCGTGAGCAATATATTTTCGTAGACGAAGCAAAATGTCTTTTCTCGATACTTACTCGTGTGAGTGTTTCAAAAGCGAATTTGATCTTTTCACTTTACCGCCTACTCAGACCAGTATCGAGAGTTCGCAATGGATTCATTACAAACCTTTGTCGACTCTTGCGGACGATGCTCCCGTGGAGTTTGTCGTACCGGGACATAGTGAAGATTACATAGATCTCGCGCATACTCTTCTCAGTCTTCGCGTGATATTGCAAACCCCCGCAGCAGTTAACTTTGGCTATTTCGGCTACAACTTCTAGCGCCTCTGCTGCTGCAGAGCATAAAGTAGGGCCTATAAATAACTTTTTACATTCCATGTTCAATCAAATTGATGTGTACTTCAATCAAAAGCTTGTGTCACCTCCAAACAATGTTTACGCGTATTGAGCCTATTTCGAGACAATGTTGAATTATTCTTCAGAGTCAAAATCCTCTCATTTCACCATCTGTTTATAGGATAACGATCCTCCGGGGCTGTTGGATGACGGCTTCGATGCTCCAACTGAGATCCCCGCTCTCGTGAGACGTATGCAGTATTTCAAAAATAACCGTGCTGTGGATCTCATAGGACATCTACATTGCGACGTTCTCAATCAGGATAAATTCTTGATTAATGGCGTAGAAATGTGCCTAAGACTCATCCGCTCGAAGGATTCTTTCTGTCTCATGGAATATACGCCACAGACAAGAGTTCGTAATGTAGACGCCACCTTTTCGGCCCAGTGGTCTTGCGGCCTGAGTGCAGGAGCTGCGAACCCGGAGGTCCCGAGTTCGAATCCGCTCACACCTAAAGATTTTTTCCGGGCCGATCCCCATCAACCGAGTTTTTCGGATGATCGGCGAATTAAATCGGATCTCCAAAAATTAATTCAGATGTAATTCCGAATTAATTCCTTTCCCACAAGGCGATCACAAGTCACAACAACCTGAGCACGAGCCCGACACAGATAGGTACGTCTACTCTAAAAAGACGGCCGTGTATTGCGTGATAGTAGGAACAAAAAGAACTGCAAAATTTGATTTCGAAAAAGAAAAACACTTGATCTTCGACATAAATGTGTCTAATAGTCTAGTTGAGCTAAAGGCACGTAAAATACCCAATAAAAAAAAAAAAAAAAAAAGACGCCACTTTGGTC
This sequence comes from Pseudomyrmex gracilis, assembly GCF_002006095.1. Lineage (NCBI taxonomy): Eukaryota > Metazoa > Arthropoda > Insecta > Hymenoptera > Formicidae > Pseudomyrmex > Pseudomyrmex gracilis. The sequence continues at coordinate 2,028 of NW_018025097.1, forward strand.
ATGAAAAGAGCAAACCTAAGCGCTGGAGTTGTATTAGCTCTCGCTAAAATGCTGAGCAAAACCACTAGAAAATATCCTCTCACGAGAGTTGAAGTTAAATCGTTTACGATCTATAGAGGAGTGGTGGGGGATTCAATTGACACCGCCATACTCGGGCACTGCCGAAGTGGGTGATAATCGGTTTGGTCGAAAATAAGGCGTTTAACGGCGATAGTAACCTTAATCCGTTTAATTTTAAAAACTTTAATAGAAATTTCCTGTCGCTTTACGTCGATGGAATGCAAGTTTCTACAACCTTCTTTTTCAAGAAACTCTCTTCTCTACATTGAGGCTTTTCATACTCTTTTCTCAGGAACGGGTATTTATTTTCTAAACGAAGGCAATGCTATAAGCAGAGATGCTTATGCTCGTGGATACACGCTCTTCGCTTTTGATCTCACACCCGATTTATCGGCCAATTGCGTCGACCATTGGAATCTTGTGAAGCACGGTAGTTTGCGAATTGAAGCACGGTTCGAAAAAGCTCTCGAAACGACTATTAACTGTCTTGTTTATGCGGAATTTGACAGTGTTTTGGAAATCGATTCTTCGCGCCAAATCATTGTTGATTATAACGGATAATCATATTCCCGCACATGCGTAAAACAAGATATTTTTCCCCCAATTCATTTTTCCCACTTTTCTACTACTACTATGCCTTTTGTCGCAAGCGTTTTATGGAGAAATTTCAGTTTCGTTCTAGTCTCCGATATCTTCGCTTCGTTTTTACGATGTCCGAGTATAAAGGTGCAGTGACCATAGAAATGCAAGGATTTCGCGGCGTTGTGTGTGAATTTATTCCAAAAGAAGTGGCATGTGTCGCGGCAGACCAACCAATTTTCGGAAACTAGATCTTGATACCTCCGTTCTCGTTTACCAAATTACCACAAAAATCAAAACAATGCAACGATTGGTTTACACAAATTTATCACGGTATCGAATAGTTTGACGGTAAAATCAATCTCAAATATCTCACGAGACATCTACGAGAAGTCACCAAATACGCTCTCGTCATCTACACCAGAGGCAAAGAAAAAATGGATTTCTTAGAAAAACTTCTGTCTAAAAACATATAATCTGGAAGCTCTCTCTCCGTCGTTCAAATCCATCTCAAAAACGAAGAGAACATATCTCAGTGTTCGTATCACGGAGTTCGCTCATTGGACATTAGTTGCGCTCTACGTAACGCTTTTCGNTTAAAACGCTGGTTAAACCTAAACAGCGTTGAAGAACATCTCGATAGCGGCTTTGTCAGCGATGAGATCAGCATGATACAATCTGACGACATCAAAACGGAGGAGGAGAAAGAACAACTAACAGAAGACGAAGATACGCGCAGTGAAGACAATTGCCCACCAAAAATCTCCTGCCTAAACGACGCCGCTGTACAAACAGAGGTACAAGGAGAATACATAAGATTCACTCCGCTTTCTCGCGACTATCTGTATCGAAATAATGAATACGACAGAAATATTGCAAGCCTTGCGACAACTGCAAATATCTGGACACACGAAAGTTTATCCAGCCGACAAATTGCCCAGGGTGTGAACGAAGTGGACAGCAATCGTCGCTACCACAGACAATCACAATTAACCAGGAACCCACTAAGTTGCCTTCTTCTTCAATGAAAACAGACACACCACTTTGACAACTATGGAATACCGCCGTCAGATTCCCGCTTCCTTCTGCGATTTCGAAGAAATTCCGCAACGCACACATGGAACACGACTCAACTTCAAGGATATTTCTTGCAAACGTGCGGGCATTATTGCTGTGTGTTTCTCTATTTTATGGCTCACGGGTATAGCCTTTCCCAATGTTTACAACTGTTTTCAGGAAATTTCGACGCCAACGACAAATAATTGTATGTTTATTTTGTAAAATATTGAACATAAAAAACGCTCGCAATATAAACAATATTAAAAGATAAATAACAGGTCTCAATAACGAGCAAATGTAAGAACTTTATTAAAACAACAAACCGCAAAGGTAAAAACCCGTGGTTACAAATAATATATAATAATATAATGTAAACGTTTCGACTCTACTTGAGTCATCTTCAGTACATCAAAACAAAAAATAAGTCACAAA